>NW_027414926.1:0-228295 GCF_964106895.1 Numenius arquata
GCCTCCTCCCTTCCCTTTCCCTGCCGCTGGAAAGCTCTGCGCGCGTTTAGATACGGCCAAGAAAAATACTCACGCTAGAAAAGCCTCGGACTTTTTCTTCGGCGCTAATTCAACTGGCACAGCTCCGAACCCCCACCGTTGCGCTCTCCGTCTCCAGAACGCGCAGTTGTCATTTGACCGGGGGCTGCTTTCTCTCCTACCCAAGGAGGAGGGACATCTGGCCGGCGGCACTGCCCGAGAGAGATGCTACCGCACTGCCGGGGAAACGCGACGCTGAAAGCCAGGCAGAAATCAGGTTCTTCAGAGCGCTCCGCCTAAAGAAAAGGGGGGGGAAAAACAAAAAACAAAAAAACTAGAAAAAAAACCCAACCAAAAACCCAACCCGTTACCTTCAGTCGCCTCTCTTTTCAAAGATTTGGAACAAATACCTCGCCGCTTAGGGACGCCTAAGACGCTGTAGGCTACAGCCGGTGGACGGTTGCCGTTTAAAGCCTGCAAGTCAGTTTGCACGTTATACGACTTTAACCCTTTTTTTAAAGTCTCCTTTACGATAGAAAAAACCAGGAAGGTAAGAGATTCCCCAAACGGCTGTACTTTTGGCGGGGGGAAATCCAATCCCCGGTGCCGCAATCCACCAGGCTACCGAAAACGACCGGCGGACCGGCCAAGGCTTTTGGCTGTGCCGAACACGCAGAGGAACAGGGTTTGGCCGTGTCCCCGCTGTTACGGGGGACCCAGAGCCCAAAGGCCGGCCATGCCATCGGCCGTCGGAAGAGGTGCCGCGCTCGGGCCTTTGGAAGGACATCGTCTTTCTTTTTGTCCCTATTTAATAGAGCGCGCGACGTCTCCTCGCTGATGACTTCTGCTGCCCAGCGCATCGTCTCCGAGGATCCCCTCTCGTGGGAACTTCAGGAGAGGCAACCGCTTGGCACGAGAAACCGGTTCCCTTTCAGAAAGGGAAACCTCCTTCCGACTGACGTCCAAATGACACGCCGTAGGCTACGGACAACGGACGTTCCTGGAAGGCTCGACTCACCTAAGCCACCTCAGGACTCGCCGCCACCAGTGACGAGGCTGATGATGCTCCTTGGTTCGTGGCAAAGCCTGGAAAACAGGCAGAAGCGGCGCCGGTTCGTCCCGTTTTGTCCACGTCTCTTCGTTGACCGCCCCGGCTTTCAGCGCAGATGCCATGAAAGAGGAGTGACAAAGAAAAGGCGAGGTCAGGCAGCAAAAGAGCTCTGCAGGCTGCCACCTGCAGTCAACCGCGCACCCTGTTTTGGAAGCCACACGCCCGCCCGCCCGCCACCCCCCGCCCAAAACAAACAAACAAAGAGACAAGAACCCCGGCACCTGGCCTCTTTCTTGTCTTCAGGAGCTCATCCTGAAGCTCATCGCTTCTGTCTTGTCAGAGCAGGAAGCGCAGACCATCTGTATCCCGAGGACACCTGACCGGGATTAACACGTGTCCAGAGGTAGTCCCCATCTCTACGAGCGTGTCGCTTTGGTGCTTTTAATAATCCTAACTCGACGGTAGTCACTGGGACGGTCCTTTACGGTGGCTTCTTCAGACTTCTGGATCGCCAGTCCCAGTATTTCCATTTCATCCTGCCAAAAAAAACCCCAAACCACGTTACAGCTGCACATAACATTTTCTGCCTGTTCTTGTACGAGTATTTAAGGCGTAGGAGAAAGAGAAGATCTGAAAGGCAGAAGAGGCATTCAAAAACCGTGCAACTATGAAAAAGTAAAGCAGCTCTCTCGGAAAAGCACGAGAAACGGCCATAAAAGGTATACTTATGAAATACGCCAAGTAATATCGGGGCACCAAAATATACTATACAGGAAGGCTAGGTGGCTCATTTGACAGAAATTCGATGTAAATCTAATACAGTACCGAGAATTCTGTCTGTAAATGGATAATATCCGGCACCACTCAGCTCTAAAATTGCCGCTGCGCCTGCGGTGCTCCTAGATTCTATCTTCCTGCCTGTGAAAAATCCGACTTTAAAAGCATCTAGTACGAACCTTAAAGTTTTCATCACAGTTACAGCCATCTTTCACCTTAAAGCATGCTTTACATTTCTGCCAACTTGGAGTGTACACGTCTGTGTATACACGCTTATAATTCAGGACGATTTCCACAAATCGTTTCTGTGCAGAAAAACAGGCCTCGTTTCATTATGCAATCAAATTTGAAATTTTTTTTCTCGGGAGAAGTTTTGCCTTTTTAACTGTGAGAATTTTAACTAGGAATTCACACGCTACCCATGCCTCAAATTACGAGGAGACGCATCACAAAACGAACTCAAAACGAACATCCCGGATTCAGGAAAACTAATTGTGCCTCCCCCCTCTGTGGAACGTGTCCGTAGGACAGGAGCGGGCACCCGCTTTGCCACAGAAGCAGACGGATGCGGAATTGCTCCACGCGTGTCGGTTAACACACATTCGGCTAATGGCCCACCACTCCTTGTACGCACAGGCTGACGACAGCCAGGTCGCCCGGTACGGGCTGAACACTTTGCAGGATTTGTTACAAACCTTTTTAGTGAAATAGATTTTGAAACCCCAGGAAACACACCCCTACCTCCGAGAATTGTAAGGCAATAAATATTTTGACAACTTACATTTCACGTCTATCCATGTATGTCCCATTACTGTCTGTGGTCATAAACTATCTAATATAGAATACTAAACGTTGCTACCATTTAAGAACCGAACGACAGCAACTGAACTGAACCGAAAGGAAGAGCTTTTCTTTGAAAATCGCAGTGCCACCTGAGAAGAAGCTGAAGACTGAAAATCGGGCGAGAGAATCACGCAAAAATATCAGCCTTGCTCTAAAAGCAAGACAGGAGAAAACCCACCAAAAAATAAAATGCAGTTTAATTGACCCAAAGGTCACCAAACAAAACAGGCAAAAAGCTTCACAATACACAGCGTTTGCACCGCTGTCGCTTTTCTGGCTTTTGCTGGGCCTAAGAGGTTGCTGTGACTTCCTCGAGCTGCCCTTCTGCGGTCACCAGATTGTTTCAGGGGAGACAGACGTCTCCCGGGGAGGCGCACGCAGAGAGCGCCGCTACGTCTCGGCTGTGACCCCTTGGTCACTGCGTTCCTGCGGTGCCCGTACCCGTGCTACCAACAGGACGTCACAAAAGGACACAAGAGCAGGGGGAATCGCTACAGGAGTCCTGAATGTTTCCACGGGCTTTTGAAAACCCCATTTTCTAAATTAAGTTACGCGAGGGAGTCTTTTTGAAAGTTACGAAGTTTCTGTGTGTCTGCTACTAAAAACATCCAACCGACCGACTCAAAAAACACCCAGAACACACTTTCCCCACGTTCCCCCGACACCGTAGCCTTTCATCTCGGGGGATTTCATTTCCTGCCTTGCGAATGGATGCAGGTTAGGGACACCATAAAACAGCTTCCCTAGGGTATCCGAACGGCTGTCAGCTGAAACAGAAAACAGAGGGATTAACCATGACAGGGACGTATATCTCAACCTTGGAGGGGAGGAAAGAAAACAAAGAATTTCCCAATTAGCGGAGGCGGGCCTCAGCCTCGAAGGAACACTTCGCAAGCAAATGGGAACATCCTGACTGATAACAGGAGAAGATAACCAGAGACTTTACGACCCCTGCCAGACCACGCAGAGGACGAGCGGAACATCCTGATCGATTACAGGAAGACAGCAAGAGACTTTTACGGCCTCTATCAGCAAAACAATCGAATCGGTTCAGTGATCGTGGAGCTTACTCCCTAAGACGCCCCCCCAAAGAAAAACACCAGGAGAAGATACGCACATGCCTGAAGGATGAGACTTATTATAATGAGGCTCTGGAAATAATTAACATAGTCACACCTATTGTTAGAACTAATTGTATTAGCCCATCCCATAGTTTGCATATGTATGATTTACCTTATAAATAACTACGGGTTTAGCCTAAGGGTGTGCAAGTTTGGAGGAGCGATCCCCCTTGCACCCGGCACCGCAATAAACATACCTGCTTTATAACTCTCTGCGAGTTGTAAGGTTTGTTTCCGCACGTCAATTTGGCGACCCAGATGGGACCCTCTCTGTCCGGCTGCGGGACCTGCTGAGGACGGGACTCCTCTGGGCGCCCCCGAGATTTCTCGGAGGGACTCCCTTACTCATCCAGATCACCGCGGGGACAGACAAGGACCATCTATTGCGGACCAGGTATGTTTAGAGTTTTCTTAGGGGGGGACCTGTAAGCCGTGAGGAGACGTCCTACGCGTGGTAAAGAGTCGGCGTACTCGCCCCGGGGTATGCTCAAGCTTGGGCTAACGGTTGGGTTGTGCTTGTGTGGGATCCCTTGGTTTTATGTTAGTGCGTGGAAGTGTAACCCTGCGATACTGTTGGTTATATGTTGTATCTGTCCTAGGGTATCACTACCGTGTTATTACTTGTTGTATTTGTCATAAGATACCACTTCCGTGTTATTGTCTAATATAAGGTGGAAATTATTGTATGAGTGAACTGAGTGATTGAGACGCGGCACTGCTGCGGAGCGAGTGCGGAGTTCTGATCCGCGGTTCCGTGTTCTCCGCGAGGAGAGCGGCCGGAGACGAACGAAGCGTATGACAGACTGTAAAGAAACATTGTGTGAACCTGATATTGAGAAGATTGAGTGGCAGTGTCTTGGACACTCGGATAACGTTTGTGATCCTATTTTTATCCTAAAGTGTTTTGCTTGTAATACGGAGGTTTGGGTAGATCAGGAAGACGATTTTTGGTGTTCACAGTGTGGAAGCTGGACTGAGTGGGAAAAGATCGAGCGGGCGGGAGAATTGAAACAAGTAATCTGTGGAGACATAGCCTACCCCTGGAGATAAAGGTAGCGACAGGGATATAGTTGTACTATTTCCCGGGAGAGAAAACAGGAATAACACCCAGGTGACACACGGAGATCAGGGTCACCTCTTAATCAAGGGGTAGAAAGAGCATAAAATGGGCAATAAACAAGGAGGCGGGATAATGAAAAAGAGTCCTCTAGGATGTATCTTAGCACACTGGAAGGAGATCGGAGGCCCACCAGGTGGCAGCGTGGACAAGAAAACCTTAATTAAATATTGCAATCAATGGTGGCCTCTTTACAAGTTAGATGATCAGGAGAAATGGCCCGTTAACGGGACCCTTAATTACAATACTATATTACAATTAATGCTATTCCTTAGAAGGGAAAGAAAGTGGGATGAAGTTACATATGCGGACATGTTTTTCACCCTTCGAAATCACCCAGAATACCAACGGGACTGCGGGCTATTACCTCCACAAGACCCTATGGTATTAGCCTTAGAGAAAGAAAAAAATGAAAGAAATGAAAGCAGACATAAAAAGATGTTGCTCAGCCTGCAGCATAGGGCAAGGGTGCACAAGGCCTGAAAAGATTCAGGGTTTTGAAGATCAACTAATTGAAGTATTAAGTTTGGCCCTGATAGGAACTCCCATTACTCCAGGAGTGCCTGAGGAGATTAAAGACCAAATTTATCTGGGGGTATGGGCCTCGGGAGAGCCGGGGAGAGCAAAAAAGTGCTTCCCCTATAGCGATAAAACCCAAACAAGGAGCACGACCAGTGAGAGTCAAACAGTATCCCCTCAGGGTAGAGGATAGGAAGGGGATCCGACAAACTATAGACCAGTTTATCGAGTATGGGCGGCTGAAAGAATGTGAATCAGAGTATAACACTCCAATATTACCTGTCAAAAAGCCGGATGGTAGCTATCGCATAGTACAGGATCTCAGGGCTATCAACAAAATTGTTGAGGATTTACATCGGGTAGTAGCAAATCCATACACTCTCCTAACTAAATTGGTACCTGAATTGGCATGGTTTACCGTCTTGGACCTAAAGGATGCCTTTTTCTGCCTGCCTCTGAGCCCAGAGAGCCAACTTTTGTTCGCATTCGAGTGGGAAAACCCAGAATCTGGAAGGAAAACACAGCTTACATGGACTGTGCTACCACAGGGCTTTAAAAATAGCCCAACACTTTTTGGAAATCAGCTAGCCAAAGACTTAGAACAGTGGAAACGCCCGCCTGGGACAGGAATGGTATTACAGTATGTGGACGATATGTTACTTGCCACTGACACCAGAGAAACATGCCTAGAATGGACTGTGAGCCTGCTAAATTTCCTTGGACTTAATGGCTATAAAGTTTCTCCACAGAAGGCGCAGATAGCCCAGCAGCAAGTGACCTATCTGGGATATGAAATAACCGCAGGCCAACGGACACTCGGGAAGGAGAGGAAAGAAGCCATCTGCCAGACACCTCGACCACAGACGCCTAAGGAACTTCGGACCTTTCTAGGGATGACAGGATGGTGTCGTCTCTGGATATATAACTACGGACTCTTGGTAAAGCCGCTATACGAGTTACTAAAATCTAACTCAAAGAATATTGTGTGGAATAAGGAAGCAGACAGAGCCTTCCATCAGTTAAAAAAGAGGTTAATGGAAGCGCCTGCCCTGGGGTTACCCGATACTACTAAACCTTTCTGGTTGTTTTCCTATGAAAAGCAAGAAATGGCCTTAGGAGTCCTGGCTCAGAATCTGGGACCCTATCGGAGGGCGGTGGCATACTTCTCTAAACAGCTCGACGGAGTAAGTAAAGGGTGGCCTAGCTGTCTCCGAGCAGTGGCAGCAGTGGTAATAAACATCCAAGAGGCCCGTAAGTTCACCCTAGGCCAGAAAATCACAGTTATGGTTTCACACACCGTCTCAGCAGTACTGGAAGTAAAAGGAGGGCATTGGCTTTCGCCTCAGAGGTTTCTCAAGTACCAGGCTATCCTGATAGAGCAAGATGATGTAGAAATAACAGTAACTAATATTGTCAATCCAGCCTCTTTCCTCAGCGGAACAGCAGGAGAATCAGTGACCCATGACTGCTTGGAAACAATTGAGGCGGTGTACTCCAGTCGACCAGATCTGAAAGAGGAACCATTGGAAGATGCAGAGGATTCCTGGTTCACCGACGGGAGCAGCTTCATTCAGCAAGGGATACGTAAAGCTGGCTATGCGGTAACCACCACAGAGAAGGTAATAGAGTCCAAAGCTCTGGCCCCAAATACATCAGCCCAAAAGGCTGAGATAATAGCACTAACCCGAGCGCTGGAACTAGCCAAAGGAAAACGGATAAATATCTGGACAGACTCTAAATATGCTTTCGGGGTGGTGCATGCTCACGGGGCAGTCTGGAGAGAAAGAGGACTCTTATCTACACAAGGGAAACACATCAAACATGCTGAAGAAATTCTTAAACTCTTAGATGCAGTATTACTGCCTACCAAAGTGACTATCATGCACTGCAAAGCTCACCAAAAAGGGAACACCGCTGTGGAACTGGGTAACGCACTGGCGGACTGAGAAGCCAAAAGGGCAGCAGAAATGGGTAATACAGAAATACAATCCTTGGTCCCAGATGGTAAAATACAAATTGACGACGAACCTAAATATTCTAGGGATGATCACAAATTGATCAAAGACTTAAATGGGAAAATCGAAGGGAAATGGGCCAAAACCCCACAGGGAAAAATAATAGTGCCTTTTTCGTTATTATGGGCAGTGGTCATGGCAGAACATAGAAAATCCCATTGGGGAACAGAGGCACTTTACAGATACCTGAGTAGGATAATATGTGCTCGGAATCTATATGCCACGGTCAAACAAGTCACTCAGCAGTGTGAGGTATGTCTACAGAACAACCCTAGGACAGGTCCCAGAGTCCAGTTCGGCCAAATAGGAAAGGGAAACTATCCGGGACAACAATGGCAAATTGATTTCTCAGAACTTACAAGAAAAGGGGGGTTTCGATACCTATTGGTACTAACCGATACCTTTTCAGGATGGCCAGAGGCATTTCCCTGCCGAACCAATAAAACAAGAGAAGTGGTTAAAGCATTGTTGCAAGAAATTATACCAAGATTTGGGGTTCCCGCAGTGATTTCCTCGGACCGAGGATCTCATTTCACTGCAAAGGTTGTTTCAAAAGTAAGCAGATTATTGGGTATAGATTGGCAACTTCATACCCCATACAACCCACGATCGAGTGGTCAGGTAGAAAAGATGAATCACTTGATCAAAACTCAGATTGTGAAACTAGGCCAGGAAGCTAACTTGACCTGGCCCCAGTCATTACCATTAGCCCTTCTCAGGATAAGAACAAAACCCAGAACCAAAGAAGGTTTGAGCCCCTTTGAAATACTCTATGGGAGACCATATAGTGTACAAGACGGGACATCCACAGAGTTGGGGAATGAAATATTGACAGATTACATGATAAATTTACAAAAGCAGCTCCGAGAGGTAGAAAAACTGGTTCTAGTGACAAGGGGAACAAGATTCCATAGCTTTGTAAGGTGGCTTATACCATCCTTAGGCATTAGTGAATTGGAGAAAGCAATTGTAAACATATCAGCTACTATAGCAGCGCTTGAGAAATCTACAATAGGTGCTATACAGGCACTTCAACAAGAAGTCCAGTCATTAGCAAATGTAGTTGGACAAAATAGAACGGCATTAGATTTACTAACTTGGAAAGAGGGAGGCTTATGCGCAGTGATTAATCAGAGCTGTTGCTCATATGTAAACAAAGCGGAAGGATAGAAAAAGACTTACAAAATCTCATAGCTAAAACTCAGATCTTGCATCAGACTGCGCAGGATGATACCACATTTGGGTTCTCAGACCTTTGGGAAAAGTTAACCTCATGGTTACCTAGTCTGGCATGGCTTAGACAACTGTTTATCCTTCTAGTAGCAGTGCTTATGTTAGGAATTTTAGTGTGTGTAATAGCTAGATGTTTTATGTGTTGTACCATGGGGGCAAGAGACGAATACATGCAATGGAAAAAGCATCAGCTCCGGGAACGAGTGGAATCAGGGATGTATTTTAGAAATCAGATGGAGAAGGAAAGTGTGTTATAGGCAATTGTAAAAGAATTTACAAATGAACAAAGAAAAGGGGGGATTGAAACAGAAAACAGAGGGATTAACCATGACAGGGACGTATATCTCAACCTTGGAGGGGAGGAAAGAAAACAAAGAATTTCCCAATTAGCGGAGGCGGGCCTCAGCCTCGAAGGAACACTTCGCAAGCAAATGGGAACATCCTGACTGATAACAGGAGAAGATAACCAGAGACTTTACGACCCCTGCCAGACCACGCAGAAGACAAGCGGAACATCCTGATCGATTACAGGAAGATAGCAAGAGACTTTTACGGCCTCTATCAGCAAAACAATCGAATCGGTTCAGTGATCGTGGAACTTACTCCCTAAGATGCCCCCCCAAAGAAAAACACCAGGAGAAGATACGCACATGCCTGAAGGATGAGACTTATTATAATGAGGCTCCGGAAATAATTAACATAGTCACACCTATTGTTAGAACTAATTGTATTAGCCCATCCCATAGTTTGCATATGTATGATTTACCTTATAAATAACTACGGGTTTAGCCTAAGGGTGTGCAAGTTTGGAGGAGCGATCCCCCTTGCACCCGGCGCCACAATAAACATACCTGCTTTATAACTCTCTGCGAGTTGTAAGGTTTGTTTCCGCACGTCACAGCGTACCATTTAGATCCCTTGAGTACAAGCAATAGCGCGCGTTACCTCTCCGGTTTGATGCTCGCTGACAGGCCGAATCCTTTGTGGAACCTTAAGCTGTTGTTCCGGCTTCCCTATCTCTTGCTGGAAAAGGTCTCTCTCGTGCTCTCGGTCAATTGCTCGCTCCTGAAAGTGACAAAACAGGGAGGATGCACCATTTCACGTAAAAACTGTCTAAATTAAGGATATTACAGCTTCTTGCTTCTTTTAACACGAGGCTGCTAACGGTACGTCAGTAGCATTATTACATGTCAGTACGAGCCGGCAACGCGCGCTGGCAGCCCAGAAAGCCAACCCCACCCTGGGCTGCATCAAGAGAAGCGTGGCCAGCGGGTCACGGGAGGCGATTCTACCCCCCTCTACTCTGCGCGCGCGAGACCCCACCTGGAGTACGGTGTCCAGCTTTGGAGTCCTCGACACGGGAAGGACGTGGACCTGTTGGAAGGGGCCCAGCGGACGGCCACGAAAACCATCGGAGGGACGGAGCACCTCCCCTGTGAAGAGAGACTGAGAGAGCTGGGGTTGTTCAGCCTGGAGAAGAGAAGGCTCCGGGGAGACCTCAGAGCAGCCTTCCAATATCTGAAGGGAGCCTACGGGAGAGCCGGAGAGGGACTCTCTGTCGGGAAAGGTAGCGACAGGACAAGGGGTAACGGTTTTAAATCGGAAGAGGGGAGATTCAGACTAGATATTAGGAGGAAATTCTTTACCGTGAGGGTGGTGAGGCACTGGAACAGGTCGCCCGGGGAAGCTGTGGATGCCCCATCCCTGGAAGTGTTTAAGGCCAGGCTGGACGGGGCTTTGAGCAACCCGCTCTAGTGGAGGCGTCCCTGCCCAAGGCAGGGGGGCTGCAACACGATGATCTTGAAGGTCCCTTCCAATTCTAACCATTCTACGATTCTATGGTTTTTAAGGTGGCAGAACCTCTTGCGACTTCCATTAACAAAAACTACTCTCACCATTCGGGGCAACAAATCTCACATTTTTGAATAAAAACACGAGGACGGCACTGATACAGCCAGTATTATTTCACAAAAAGGACAGTTTTGTCTCTTCTGTTCAAAGCACAGCATACAAATAGCAATAGGCCAGTATTTTATGGTCTCCTTTCCTCGCGTTCATCCTTCATAGATGTAGCATAAATAGGAATTAAGAATAGAAATTAACTTTGTGTTCATACTGAGGAGGAGCCAATGGGAAAAAAGAAATTCTAAATTTTGCATTTCAGTGTTACTTTTGACCAGCTGCAGTTGTTATATCCCACTCTGATATTTGGGGAATACATCTTTATACTGGAAATAAGGCACAGCCGCTGGCATCCGGTGAAACGTCACCTTCAAATGCCACTTTGCTGAACAGACAAACCTGATCAGACGCATTGAAATAAACTAGCTCAAGTAGCTGATACACAGAGGAATGCTCTGTCTAGCAACAGAAGCTTTTGCAAAAATGGAGGAAGCCAGAATAAAGCTGCAACAGTTACAAGTTGCAGATTTGAAAACCTCACCTGCTGTTTGAGCACCCCGCAGCCCGCCCAGCCCCTGCTTTCCCCCGCAGCCCCCAACACCCTCCTGCCCACCCCCCCTGCAGAACCAGCCAAAACGGCTTCTGCTCTCCGCCCCCGAACCGCATCACTTACTGCCCCCTTCCGAGCCCCAAAACCCAGCCGCTGAGCCTCTGCTCGAGTCCCCAAAACGCCGGACTCCACCCCCGCCCCTCAGCCCAAAGCCACACGACTCCCTCTCCGGCTGAAGCCCCAACACCAGCCACGCGAGCCCGTTTGCCAGCCCCGGGAGCCGCGAGCACCTCCCCAGACGCCTCAGCCCGCCCCCCCGCAACGCCGTCTCCCCTCGGAGCCGCCTCGGGACCCCGGCCGCCTTCCCCGCGCCCCCCCGCTGGCCTCGACGCTGTCCAGCTGCCTCGCGACGCTGTCCAGCGGCGCCGCGACGCTGTCCAGCGGCACCGCGACGCTGTCCGGCTGCCCGGTGCTTTCCGCCCGCGCCGGTCCGGTGCGGTGCGGTGCGGTCCGCGCCGCGCCGCGCCGCAGCCGCTTCTGCGCGCGCCGCCATTTTCCCCCGGCCCCCTCCGCTTCCGGAGCGGCTCGGCCCGCCCATGCGGCGCGCCCATTGGTCACGGCGCCGGAAGCGGCTTCCGTGCTCGGGGAGCCCGTCCCATTGGTCGGTCGCGCCGTCAATCTTCAGCGCCTCCCACCCCGGCCAATCGGAGCGCGGCAGGCGATCCGACCAATCGGAGCGCGGCGGTCGCGCTGTGATTGGCTCGTCCTCCTGTCAATCCGCCCGGGGGCGGTTGCCATGGTGAGGACGCCCCGCCCGGTGGCGCATGCGCAGTAGTGAGGGCGGCGCCGTCCTTACTACTGCGCATGCGCGACCGGGCGGGGCGTCCTCACCATGGCAACCGCCCCCGGGCGGATTGACAGGAGGACGAGCCAATCACAACGCGACCGCCGCGCTCCGATTGGTCGGATCGCCTGCCGCGCTCCGATTGGCCGGACTGGGACGCTAATGGCGGTTGCCATGGTGAGGAAGCCCCCTCCTCGTCGCGCATGCGCAGTAGTGAGGGCGGCGCCTTGCTCGCTACTGCCCCCTCGTGGACAAAAAGCGGTACTGCAGGTACGCAGGTACAGGGCGGGGGGGGGGGGGGGGGGGGGGGCGCGCATGCCCAGTAGAAAGGGGGGCGCTGCGCTCGCCGCCGCTGCCGCCCGTGCCAGCAGAAACCGGCGGTGCGGCTCGGGGAGCGGGGGGAGGCGGGACCGGGGAAGGTTCCCTTTTCCCCAAATTGGGGAAAATGTTATTCATGTTCGGGGTTCAATTTGGGGGTTCAATTTACGGTTCTGCAGCGTCAGCCCCCGCATGGGCGCCGTCCCCGGCGGCGGGGAAGGGCAAGAAAAACCCTAACAAAACCCTGAAGTCTTTTCCGTTGCGGAAAAGCACCGAAAAAAACCCCAAATTGAATAATTTTCCCCAATTTGGGGAAAATGGAACCTCCCAGGGCTCCGCCTTCCCCCCCCGCATCCGCCGAGCTGCAGCGCCGGTTTCTGCTGGCACGGGCGGCAGCGGCGAGCGCAGCGCCTCCCCCCCCCGTCCACTGCGCATGCGGCCGGACCCCCCTACCCCCGTACCTGCAGTACCGCTTTTTGTCCACAAGCGGCGGCAGTAGCGAGGGCGGCGCCACTCTTTCCACTGCGCATGCGCGCCCCCCACCTGCAGTACCGATTTTTGTCCACAAGGAGGCAGTAGCGAGCACGGCGCCGCCCTTACTACTGCGCATGCGCGACCAGGCGGGGCTTCCTCACCATGGCAACCGCCCCCGGGCGGATTGACAGGAAGACGAGCCAATCACAACGCGACCGCCGCGCTCCGATTGGTCGGATCGCCTGCCGCGCTCCGATTGGCCGGAGGGGGACGTCAATGGCGGTTGCCATGGTGAGGACGCCCCGCCCGGTGGCGCATGCGCAGTAGTGAGGGCGGCGCCGTCCTTACTACTGCGCATGCGCGACCAGGCGGGGCTTCCTCACCATGGCAACCGCCCCCGGGCGGATTGACAGGAGGACGAGCCAATCACAACGCGACCGCCCCGCTCCGATTGGTCGGATCGCCTGCCGCGCTCCGATTGGCCGGACTGGGAGGCGCTGGAGATTGACGGCGCGACCGACCAATGGGACGGGGGCTCCTAGGGGACGGACGCCGCTTACGGCACCGCGACCAATGGGCGCGCGGTATGGGCGGGCCGAGCCGCTCCGGAACCGGAGGGGGCCGGGGGAAAACGGCGGCCAGCCCAGAAATCGCTGCGGACCGGTCCGCAGCGGGCGGAAAGCACCGGGCAGCCGGACAGCGCCCACGCCCCCTTCCTTGTCCCCCTCTGAGACCTCACCGGGGCCATGAGCGGTGACCGCTCTCAGCCCGCTTCCCTCCACCCAGGGACCGTGACCACTTACCGGCGGGCAGGCCTTCCCGCTCTCTGCCCTGTCCCCGCTCGCAGTCCGGGCAGCCGCAGCCGTCGCCTCGGCGCCAAAAACCTCCGGTGTTCGCCCCGCAACCAGCCCCAGGGACGCCGCGGCGCTCTGCGCGTGGCCCCGGGGGCCGTGGGGGCGACAGCAGCCAGTCCGCCGGCGTCCAGGAAGGCAGGCGGGGGTGCCGCCTTATCCACCACAGAGACATCGGGGAGCTTTGCGTCCCTGCAGGAAAACGGGGCTGGGTTTTTTTCCTCCTGTCCCGCTGCACCGATCCAGCTCCCCAGGGCGGGAGGGGAAACGGGGGAAGGGGCTGCTTTTCATAGAATCATAGAATCGTCTAGGTTGCAAGAGACCCTTGGCATCATCGAGTCCAACCATCTACCCTACTCTACAAAGTTCTCCCCTACACCATATCCCCCAACACCACATCTCAACGGTTCTTAAACACATCCAGGGATGGTGACTCGACCACCTCCCTGGGTAGCCTGTTCCAATGCCCGACCACTTCCTCTGTGAAACATTCTTTCCTAATGTCCAGTCTAAACCTACCCTGTTGGAGCTTGAAGCCGTTCCCTCTCGTTCTGTCATTACCTACCCGTGCCAAGAGACCAGCACCGACCTCTCTACAGTGTCCTTTCAAGTAGTTTTAGAGAGTGACGAGGTCTCCCCTCAGCCCCCTCTTCCTCATACTAAACAGTCCCAGCTCCTTCAACCGCTCTTCATAGGATTTGTTTTCCAGGCCCTTCACCAGCTTCGTTGCCCTCCTCTGCACTCGCTCCAGCACCTCGACATCTCTCTTGGATTGAGGTGCCCAAAACCGGACGCAATACTCCAGGTGCGGCCTCACCAGTGCCGAGTACAGGGGCACAATCGCCTCCCTACTTCTGCTGCTCACGCTGTTTCTAACACAAGCCAGGATGCCGTTGGCTTTCGTGGCCACCTGGGCACACTGCCGGCTCACGTTCAGCCGCTTGTCCATTAGCACCCCCAGGTCTCTTTCTTCCAGGTGGTTTTCCAGCCACATTTCCCCAAGCCTGTAGCGCTGCTCGGGGTTATTGTGGCCCACGCGCAGAACCTGGCACTTGCCCTTGTTGAAACTCATACCACTGATGTTGGCCCAACGATCCAATCTACCTAAGTCTCTCTGTAGAGCTTCCCTATCCTCCTGGGAACCAACACTCCTGCTTAAAGCGCTTTTGAAAGCGCTTGGACGCCGGCAAGAGAGAGCAGAGGGGAGGGCCAGTTTGGAAATCCCTTCTAGCGATAGGCTCTCTTTGCAGTCTGGAACCATCTACAGCACAGGCGTTTACGCCTCCGCACTGACCGACCCGTGGGTAAGACTTAGGGAAAACGGATGCTCTTGATACACTTCGACAGAACGTCTGCTAAGAGTCACATCTGTTTAGACTTACAGATTAACACGCACGATAGATAGACAACATCCAATTGGACTAGCGACCTGTCCAGACATCCGCTTTGACGCTTCAATCTCTCTTTATAAATAAATCTTTTAAAAAATCTTTCCGTCGTCTAAACTCCCATTAAATAATACAGAATCCTTAGAGATACGGGTTGGTATTTTGAACTCCTTTTATATACGTAAGGGAATATTATTTTTCAACACACAGAAAAATGAGAGATTGTTCTCTACTCCAATGCCTCACCCCCGCATATACAGCTTTTAACATTTTTTAAACACCACCGCCCAAAACCCCAACCACCTGCCCCGCACCAAGTTTTCAGGCGTTTGGGGGCCGTGACCCACCCTCTTGTGGGGGGAACCCCACTTAACCCCCACTCACCTGCTCCTCCGCCGCACCGTCGCTCCCCCGCTGACATCCGGCTGCCCCAAATGACATCATCACACCACCACCCCCCCACACACACACACCGGTTTTTTTAATTCGCCCCAAAAAATGCACCGAACGACCAGACCCAGGGCTGGCCCCTTCCCCTCAGGCGGCTCCACCACCGGCTGCAAACCCGGGCCGGGGCATCTGTCGAGCAGCACGAGACGCGGACAACGAGGCACCTGCAAAACAAACAGCAAACCCCAACTGGAGATCAGCATCATCAAACGAAAGAGCACCGAAGACAGTAGAGGAATTCCCTCCGGCCGAGGGACAGGACAGGAGCTGAGCTACAGGAGGATTGCGGGGAAACAGCTCCGCTCCAAAGACGGCACGGCCTGCCAAAGCCGGAGCCATCCCGACGCTTCAGGTCCCTATTCAGACTGACCCGTGCCACTTGCAACACCTTCTCAGCCTAACAGCGGAACAAACCCTCCGCCCGCTGGGGGGAAGCGCCTCCTCCCTTCCCTTTCCCTGCCGCTGGAAAGCTCTGCGCGCGTTTAGATACGGCCAAGAAAAATACTCACGCTAGAAAAGCCTCGGACTTTTTCTTCGGCGCTAATTCAACTGGCACAGCTCCGAACCCCCACCGTTGCGCTCTCCGTCTCCAGAACGCGCAGTTGTCATTTGACCGGGGGCTGCTTTCTCTCCTACCCAAGGAGGAGGGACATCTGGCCGGCGGCACTGCCCGAGAGAGATGCTACCGCACTGCCGGGGAAACGCGACGCTGAAAGCCAGGCAGAAATCAGGTTCTTCAGAGCGCTCCGCCTAAAGAAAAGGGGGGGGAAAAACAAAAAACAAAAAAACTAGAAAAAAAACCCAACCAAAAACCCAACCCGTTACCTTCAGTCGCCTCTCTTTTCAAAGATTTGGAACAAATACCTCGCCGCTTAGGGACGCCTAAGACGCTGTAGGCTACAGCCGGTGGACGGTTGCCGTTTAAAGCCTGCAAGTCAGTTTGCACGTTATACGACTTTAACCCTTTTTTTAAAGTCTCCTTTACGATAGAAAAAACCAGGAAGGTAAGAGATTCCCCAAACGGCTGTACTTTTGGCGGGGGGAAATCCAATCCCCGGTGCCGCAATCCACCAGGCTACCGAAAACGACCGGCGGACCGGCCAAGGCTTTTGGCTGTGCCGAACACGCAGAGGAACAGGGTTTGGCCGTGTCCCCGCTGTTACGGGGGACCCAGAGCCCAAAGGCCGGCCATGCCATCGGCCGTCGGAAGAGGTGCCGCGCTCGGGCCTTTGGAAGGACATCGTCTTTCTTTTTGTCCCTATTTAATAGAGCGCGCGACGTCTCCTCGCTGATGACTTCTGCTGCCCAGCGCATCGTCTCCGAGGATCCCCTCTCGTGGGAACTTCAGGAGAGGCAACCGCTTGGCACGAGAAACCGGTTCCCTTTCAGAAAGGGAAACCTCCTTCCGACTGACGTCCAAATGACACGCCGTAGGCTACGGACAACGGACGTTCCTGGAAGGCTCGACTCACCTAAGCCACCTCAGGACTCGCCGCCACCAGTGACGAGGCTGATGATGCTCCTTGGTTCGTGGCAAAGCCTGGAAAACAGGCAGAAGCGGCGCCGGTTCGTCCCGTTTTGTCCACGTCTCTTCGTTGACCGCCCCGGCTTTCAGCGCAGATGCCATGAAAGAGGAGTGACAAAGAAAAGGCGAGGTCAGGCAGCAAAAGAGCTCTGCAGGCTGCCACCTGCAGTCAACCGCGCACCCTGTTTTGGAAGCCACACGCCCGCCCGCCCGCCACCCCCCGCCCAAAACAAACAAACAAAGAGACAAGAACCCCGGCACCTGGCCTCTTTCTTGTCTTCAGGAGCTCATCCTGAAGCTCATCGCTTCTGTCTTGTCAGAGCAGGAAGCGCAGACCATCTGTATCCCGAGGACACCTGACCGGGATTAACACGTGTCCAGAGGTAGTCCCCATCTCTACGAGCGTGTCGCTTTGGTGCTTTTAATAATCCTAACTCGACGGTAGTCACTGGGACGGTCCTTTACGGTGGCTTCTTCAGACTTCTGGATCGCCAGTCCCAGTATTTCCATTTCATCCTGCCAAAAAAAACCCCAAAGCACGTTACAGCTGCACATAACATTTTCTGCCTGTTCTTGTACGAGTATTTAAGGCGTAGGAGAAAGAGAAGATCTGAAAGGCAGAAGAGGCATTCAAAAACCGTGCAACTATGAAAAAGTAAAGCAGCTCTCTCGGAAAAGCACGAGAAACGGCCATAAAAGGTATACTTATGAAATACGCCAAGTAATATCGGGGCACCAAAATATACTATACAGGAAGGCTAGGTGGCTCATTTGACAGAAATTCGATGTAAATCTAATACAGTACCGAGAATTCTGTCTGTAAATGGATAATATCCGGCACCACTCAGCTCTAAAATTGCCGCTGCGCCTGCGGTGCTCCTAGATTCTATCTTCCTGCCTGTGAAAAATCCGACTTTAAAAGCATCTAGTACGAACCTTAAAGTTTTCATCACAGTTACAGCCATCTTTCACCTTAAAGCATGCTTTACATTTCTGCCAACTTGGAGTGTACACGTCTGTGTATACACGCTTATAATTCAGGACGATTTCCACAAATCGTTTCTGTGCAGAAAAACAGGCCTCGTTTCATTATGCAATCAAATTTGAAATTTTTTTTCTCGGGAGAAGTTTTGCCTTTTTAACTGTGAGAATTTTAACTAGGAATTCACACGCTACCCATGCCTCAAATTACGAGGAGACGCATCACAAAACGAACTCAAAACGAACATCCCGGATTCAGGAAAACTAATTGTGCCTCCCCCCTCTGTGGAACGTGTCCGTAGGACAGGAGCGGGCACCCGCTTTGCCACAGAAGCAGACGGATGCGGAATTGCTCCACGCGTGTCGGTTAACACACATTCGGCTAATGGCCCACCACTCCTTGTACGCACAGGCTGACGACAGCCAGGTCGCCCGGTACGGGCTGAACACTTTGCAGGATTTGTTACAAACCTTTTTAGTGAAATAGATTTTGAAACCCCAGGAAACACACCCCTACCTCCGAGAATTGTAAGGCAATAAATATTTTGACAACTTACATTTCACGTCTATCCATGTATGTCCCATTACTGTCTGTGGTCATAAACTATCTAATATAGAATACTAAACGTTGCTACCATTTAAGAACCGAACGACAGCAACTGAACTGAACCGAAAGGAAGAGCTTTTCTTTGAAAATCGCAGTGCCACCTGAGAAGAAGCTGAAGACTGAAAATCGGGCGAGAGAATCACGCAAAAATATCAGCCTTGCTCTAAAAGCAAGACAGGAGAAAACCCACCAAAAAATAAAATGCAGTTTAATTGACCCAAAGGTCACCAAACAAAACAGGCAAAAAGCTTCACAATACACAGCGTTTGCACCGCTGTCGCTTTTCTGGCTTTTGCTGGGCCTAAGAGGTTGCTGTGACTTCCTCGAGCTGCCCTTCTGCGGTCACCAGATTGTTTCAGGGGAGACAGACGTCTCCCGGGGAGGCGCACGCAGAGAGCGCCGCTACGTCTCGGCTGTGACCCCTTGGTCACCGCGTTCCTGCGGTGCCCGTACCCGTGCTACCAACAGGACGTCACAAAAGGACACAAGAGCAGGGGGAATCGCTACAGGAGTCCTGAATGTTTCCACGGGCTTTTGAAAACCCCATTTTCTAAATTAAGTTACGCGAGGGAGTCTTTTTGAAAGTTACGAAGTTTCTGTGTGTCTGCTACTAAAAACATCCAACCGACCGACTCAAAAAACACCCAGAACACACTTTCCCCACGTTCCCCCGACACCGTAGCCTTTCATCTCGGGGGATTTCATTTCCTGCCTTGCGAATGGATGCAGGTTAGGGACACCATAAAACAGCTTCCCTAGGGTATCCGAACGGCTGTCAGCTGAAACAGAAAACAGAGGGATTAACCATGACAGGGACGTATATCTCAACCTTGGAGGGGAGGAAAGAAAACAAAGAATTTCCCAATTAGCGGAGGCGGGCCTCAGCCTCGAAGGAACACTTCGCAAGCAAATGGGAACATCCTGACTGATAACAGGAGAAGATAACCAGAGACTTTACGACCCCTGCCAGACCACGCAGAGGACGAGCGGAACATCCTGATCGATTACAGGAAGACAGCAAGAGACTTTTACGGCCTCTATCAGCAAAACAATCGAATCGGTTCAGTGATCGTGGAGCTTACTCCCTAAGACGCCCCCCCAAAGAAAAACACCAGGAGAAGATACGCACATGCCTGAAGGATGAGACTTATTATAATGAGGCTCTGGAAATAATTAACATAGTCACACCTATTGTTAGAACTAATTGTATTAGCCCATCCCATAGTTTGCATATGTATGATTTACCTTATAAATAACTACGGGTTTAGCCTAAGGGTGTGCAAGTTTGGAGGAGCGATCCCCCTTGCACCCGGCACCGCAATAAACATACCTGCTTTATAACTCTCTGCGAGTTGTAAGGTTTGTTTCCGCACGTCAATTTGGCGACCCAGATGGGACCCTCTCTGTCCGGCTGCGGGACCTGCTGAGGACGGGACTCCTCTGGGCGCCCCCGAGATTTCTCGGAGGGACTCCCTTACTCATCCAGATCACCGCGGGGACAGACAAGGACCATCTATTGCGGACCAGGTATGTTTAGAGTTTTCTTAGGGGGGGACCTGTAAGCCGTGAGGAGACGTCCTACGCGTGGTAAAGAGTCGGCGTACTCGCCCCGGGGTATGCTCAAGCTTGGGCTAACGGTTGGGTTGTGCTTGTGTGGGATCCCTTGGTTTTATGTTAGTGCGTGGAAGTGTAACCCTGCGATACTGTTGGTTATATGTTGTATCTGTCCTAGGGTATCACTACCGTGTTATTACTTGTTGTATTTGTCATAAGATACCACTTCCGTGTTATTGTCTAATATAAGGTGGAAATTATTGTATGAGTGAACTGAGTGATTGAGACGCGGCACTGCTGCGGAGCGAGTGCGGAGTTCTGATCCGCGGTTCCGTGTTCTCCGCGAGGAGAGCGGCCGGAGACGAACGAAGCGTATGACAGACTGTAAAGAAACATTGTGTGAACCTGATATTGAGAAGATTGAGTGGCAGTGTCTTGGACACTCGGATAACGTTTGTGATCCTATTTTTATCCTAAAGTGTTTTGCTTGTAATACGGAGGTTTGGGTAGATCAGGAAGACGATTTTTGGTGTTCACAGTGTGGAAGCTGGACTGAGTGGGAAAAGATCGAGCGGGCGGGAGAATTGAAACAAGTAATCTGTGGAGACATAGCCTACCCCTGGAGATAAAGGTAGCGACAGGGATATAGTTGTACTATTTCCCGGGAGAGAAAACAGGAATAACACCCAGGTGACACACGGAGATCAGGGTCACCTCTTAATCAAGGGGTAGAAAGAGCATAAAATGGGCAATAAACAAGGAGGCGGGATAATGAAAAAGAGTCCTCTAGGATGTATCTTAGCACACTGGAAGGAGATCGGAGGCCCACCAGGTGGCAGCGTGGACAAGAAAACCTTAATTAAATATTGCAATCAATGGTGGCCTCTTTACAAGTTAGATGATCAGGAGAAATGGCCCGTTAACGGGACCCTTAATTACAATACTATATTACAATTAATGCT
Source organism: Numenius arquata (assembly GCF_964106895.1). Taxonomy (NCBI): domain Eukaryota; kingdom Metazoa; phylum Chordata; class Aves; order Charadriiformes; family Scolopacidae; genus Numenius; species Numenius arquata. The sequence continues at coordinate 21,101 of NW_027414926.1, forward strand.
ATTCCTTAGAAGGGAAAGAAAGTGGGATGAAGTTACATATGCGGACATGTTTTTCACCCTTCGAAATCACCCAGAATACCAACGGGACTGCGGGCTATTACCTCCACAAGACCCTATGGTATTAGCCTTAGAGAAAGAAAAAAATGAAAGAAATGAAAGCAGACATAAAAAGATGTTGCTCAGCCTGCAGCATAGGGCAAGGGTGCACAAGGCCTGAAAAGATTCAGGGTTTTGAAGATCAACTAATTGAAGTATTAAGTTTGGCCCTGATAGGAACTCCCATTACTCCAGGAGTGCCTGAGGAGATTAAAGACCAAATTTATCTGGGGGTATGGGCCTCGGGAGAGCCGGGGAGAGCAAAAAAGTGCTTCCCCTATAGCGATAAAACCCAAACAAGGAGCACGACCAGTGAGAGTCAAACAGTATCCCCTCAGGGTAGAGGATAGGAAGGGGATCCGACAAACTATAGACCAGTTTATCGAGTATGGGCGGCTGAAAGAATGTGAATCAGAGTATAACACTCCAATATTACCTGTCAAAAAGCCGGATGGTAGCTATCGCATAGTACAGGATCTCAGGGCTATCAACAAAATTGTTGAGGATTTACATCGGGTAGTAGCAAATCCATACACTCTCCTAACTAAATTGGTACCTGAATTGGCATGGTTTACCGTCTTGGACCTAAAGGATGCCTTTTTCTGCCTGCCTCTGAGCCCAGAGAGCCAACTTTTGTTCGCATTCGAGTGGGAAAACCCAGAATCTGGAAGGAAAACACAGCTTACATGGACTGTGCTACCACAGGGCTTTAAAAATAGCCCAACACTTTTTGGAAATCAGCTAGCCAAAGACTTAGAACAGTGGAAACGCCCGCCTGGGACAGGAATGGTATTACAGTATGTGGACGATATGTTACTTGCCACTGACACCAGAGAAACATGCCTAGAATGGACTGTGAGCCTGCTAAATTTCCTTGGACTTAATGGCTATAAAGTTTCTCCACAGAAGGCGCAGATAGCCCAGCAGCAAGTGACCTATCTGGGATATGAAATAACCGCAGGCCAACGGACACTCGGGAAGGAGAGGAAAGAAGCCATCTGCCAGACACCTCGACCACAGACGCCTAAGGAACTTCGGACCTTTCTAGGGATGACAGGATGGTGTCGTCTCTGGATATATAACTACGGACTCTTGGTAAAGCCGCTATACGAGTTACTAAAATCTAACTCAAAGAATATTGTGTGGAATAAGGAAGCAGACAGAGCCTTCCATCAGTTAAAAAAGAGGTTAATGGAAGCGCCTGCCCTGGGGTTACCCGATACTACTAAACCTTTCTGGTTGTTTTCCTATGAAAAGCAAGAAATGGCCTTAGGAGTCCTGGCTCAGAATCTGGGACCCTATCGGAGGGCGGTGGCATACTTCTCTAAACAGCTCGACGGAGTAAGTAAAGGGTGGCCTAGCTGTCTCCGAGCAGTGGCAGCAGTGGTAATAAACATCCAAGAGGCCCGTAAGTTCACCCTAGGCCAGAAAATCACAGTTATGGTTTCACACACCGTCTCAGCAGTACTGGAAGTAAAAGGAGGGCATTGGCTTTCGCCTCAGAGGTTTCTCAAGTACCAGGCTATCCTGATAGAGCAAGATGATGTAGAAATAACAGTAACTAATATTGTCAATCCAGCCTCTTTCCTCAGCGGAACAGCAGGAGAATCAGTGACCCATGACTGCTTGGAAACAATTGAGGCGGTGTACTCCAGTCGACCAGATCTGAAAGAGGAACCATTGGAAGATGCAGAGGATTCCTGGTTCACCGACGGGAGCAGCTTCATTCAGCAAGGGATACGTAAAGCTGGCTATGCGGTAACCACCACAGAGAAGGTAATAGAGTCCAAAGCTCTGGCCCCAAATACATCAGCCCAAAAGGCTGAGATAATAGCACTAACCCGAGCGCTGGAACTAGCCAAAGGAAAACGGATAAATATCTGGACAGACTCTAAATATGCTTTCGGGGTGGTGCATGCTCACGGGGCAGTCTGGAGAGAAAGAGGACTCTTATCTACACAAGGGAAACACATCAAACATGCTGAAGAAATTCTTAAACTCTTAGATGCAGTATTACTGCCTACCAAAGTGACTATCATGCACTGCAAAGCTCACCAAAAAGGGAACACCGCTGTGGAACTGGGTAACGCACTGGCGGACCGAGAAGCCAAAAGGGCAGCAGAAATGGGTAATACAGAAATACAATCCTTGGTCCCAGATGGTAAAATACAAATTGACGACGAACCTAAATATTCTAGGGATGATCACAAATTGATCAAAGACTTAAATGGGAAAATCGAAGGGAAATGGGCCAAAACCCCACAGGGAAAAATAATAGTGCCTTTTTCGTTATTATGGGCAGTGGTCATGGCAGAACATAGAAAATCCCATTGGGGAACAGAGGCACTTTACAGATACCTGAGTAGGATAATATGTGCTCGGAATCTATATGCCACGGTCAAACAAGTCACTCAGCAGTGTGAGGTATGTCTACAGAACAACCCTAGGACAGGTCCCAGAGTCCAGTTCGGCCAAATAGGAAAGGGAAACTATCCGGGACAACAATGGCAAATTGATTTCTCAGAACTTACAAGAAAAGGGGGGTTTCGATACCTATTGGTACTAACCGATACCTTTTCAGGATGGCCAGAGGCATTTCCCTGCCGAACCAATAAAACAAGAGAAGTGGTTAAAGCATTGTTGCAAGAAATTATACCAAGATTTGGGGTTCCCGCAGTGATTTCCTCGGACCGAGGATCTCATTTCACTGCAAAGGTTGTTTCAAAAGTAAGCAGATTATTGGGTATAGATTGGCAACTTCATACCCCATACAACCCACGATCGAGTGGTCAGGTAGAAAAGATGAATCACTTGATCAAAACTCAGATTGTGAAACTAGGCCAGGAAGCTAACTTGACCTGGCCCCAGTCATTACCATTAGCCCTTCTCAGGATAAGAACAAAACCCAGAACCAAAGAAGGTTTGAGCCCCTTTGAAATACTCTATGGGAGACCATATAGTGTACAAGACGGGACATCCACAGAGTTGGGGAATGAAATATTGACAGATTACATGATAAATTTACAAAAGCAGCTCCGAGAGGTAGAAAAACTGGTTCTAGTGACAAGGGGAACAAGATTCCATAGCTTTGTAAGGTGGCTTATACCATCCTTAGGCATTAGTGAATTGGAGAAAGCAATTGTAAACATATCAGCTACTATAGCAGCGCTTGAGAAATCTACAATAGGTGCTATACAGGCACTTCAACAAGAAGTCCAGTCATTAGCAAATGTAGTTGGACAAAATAGAACGGCATTAGATTTACTAACTTGGAAAGAGGGAGGCTTATGCGCAGTGATTAATCAGAGCTGTTGCTCATATGTAAACAAAGCGGAAGGATAGAAAAAGACTTACAAAATCTCATAGCTAAAACTCAGATCTTGCATCAGACTGCGCAGGATGATACCACATTTGGGTTCTCAGACCTTTGGGAAAAGTTAACCTCATGGTTACCTAGTCTGGCATGGCTTAGACAACTGTTTATCCTTCTAGTAGCAGTGCTTATGTTAGGAATTTTAGTGTGTGTAATAGCTAGATGTTTTATGTGTTGTACCATGGGGGCAAGAGACGAATACATGCAATGGAAAAAGCATCAGCTCCGGGAACGAGTGGAATCAGGGATGTATTTTAGAAATCAGATGGAGAAGGAAAGTGTGTTATAGGCAATTGTAAAAGAATTTACAAATGAACAAAGAAAAGGGGGGATTGAAACAGAAAACAGAGGGATTAACCATGACAGGGACGTATATCTCAACCTTGGAGGGGAGGAAAGAAAACAAAGAATTTCCCAATTAGCGGAGGCGGGCCTCAGCCTCGAAGGAACACTTCGCAAGCAAATGGGAACATCCTGACTGATAACAGGAGAAGATAACCAGAGACTTTACGACCCCTGCCAGACCACGCAGAGGACGAGCGGAACATCCTGATCGATTACAGGAAGACAGCAAGAGACTTTTACGGCCTCTATCAGCAAAACAATCGAATCGGTTCAGTGATCGTGGAGCTTACTCCCTAAGACGCCCCCCCAAAGAAAAACACCAGGAGAAGATACGCACATGCCTGAAGGATGAGACTTATTATAATGAGGCTCTGGAAATAATTAACATAGTCACACCTATTGTTAGAACTAATTGTATTAGCCCATCCCATAGTTTGCATATGTATGATTTACCTTATAAATAACTACGGGTTTAGCCTAAGGGTGTGCAAGTTTGGAGGAGCGATCCCCCTTGCACCCGGCACCGCAATAAACATACCTGCTTTATAACTCTCTGCGAGTTGTAAGGTTTGTTTCCGCACGTCAATTTGGCGACCCAGATGGGACCCTCTCTGTCCGGCTGCGGGACCTGCTGAGGACGGGACTCCTCTGGGCGCCCCCGAGATTTCTCGGAGGGACTCCCTTACTCATCCAGATCACCGCGGGGACAGACAAGGACCATCTATTGCGGACCAGGTATGTTTAGAGTTTTCTTAGGGGGGGACCTGTAAGCCGTGAGGAGACGTCCTACGCGTGGTAAAGAGTCGGCGTACTCGCCCCGGGGTATGCTCAAGCTTGGGCTAACGGTTGGGTTGTGCTTGTGTGGGATCCCTTGGTTTTATGTTAGTGCGTGGAAGTGTAACCCTGCGATACTGTTGGTTATATGTTGTATCTGTCCTAGGGTATCACTACCGTGTTATTACTTGTTGTATTTGTCATAAGATACCACTTCCGTGTTATTGTCTAATATAAGGTGGAAATTATTGTATGAGTGAACTGAGTGATTGAGACGCGGCACTGCTGCGGAGCGAGTGCGGAGTTCTGATCCGCGGTTCCGTGTTCTCCGCGAGGAGAGCGGCCGGAGACGAACGAAGCGTATGACAGACTGTAAAGAAACATTGTGTGAACCTGATATTGAGAAGATTGAGTGGCAGTGTCTTGGACACTCGGATAACGTTTGTGATCCTATTTTTATCCTAAAGTGTTTTGCTTGTAATACGGAGGTTTGGGTAGATCAGGAAGACGATTTTTGGTGTTCACAGTGTGGAAGCTGGACTGAGTGGGAAAAGATCGAGCGGGCGGGAGAATTGAAACAAGTAATCTGTGGAGACATAGCCTACCCCTGGAGATAAAGGTAGCGACAGGGATATAGTTGTACTATTTCCCGGGAGAGAAAACAGGAATAACACCCAGGTGACACACGGAGATCAGGGTCACCTCTTAATCAAGGGGTAGAAAGAGCATAAAATGGGCAATAAACAAGGAGGCGGGATAATGAAAAAGAGTCCTCTAGGATGTATCTTAGCACACTGGAAGGAGATCGGAGGCCCACCAGGTGGCAGCGTGGACAAGAAAACCTTAATTAAATATTGCAATCAATGGTGGCCTCTTTACAAGTTAGATGATCAGGAGAAATGGCCCGTTAACGGGACCCTTAATTACAATACTATATTACAATTAATGCTATTCCTTAGAAGGGAAAGAAAGTGGGATGAAGTTACATATGCGGACATGTTTTTCACCCTTCGAAATCACCCAGAATACCAACGGGACTGCGGGCTATTACCTCCACAAGACCCTATGGTATTAGCCTTAGAGAAAGAAAAAAATGAAAGAAATGAAAGCAGACATAAAAAGATGTTGCTCAGCCTGCAGCATAGGGCAAGGGTGCACAAGGCCTGAAAAGATTCAGGGTTTTGAAGATCAACTAATTGAAGTATTAAGTTTGGCCCTGATAGGAACTCCCATTACTCCAGGAGTGCCTGAGGAGATTAAAGACCAAATTTATCTGGGGGTATGGGCCTCGGGAGAGCCGGGGAGAGCAAAAAAGTGCTTCCCCTATAGCGATAAAACCCAAACAAGGAGCACGACCAGTGAGAGTCAAACAGTATCCCCTCAGGGTAGAGGATAGGAAGGGGATCCGACAAACTATAGACCAGTTTATCGAGTATGGGCGGCTGAAAGAATGTGAATCAGAGTATAACACTCCAATATTACCTGTCAAAAAGCCGGATGGTAGCTATCGCATAGTACAGGATCTCAGGGCTATCAACAAAATTGTTGAGGATTTACATCGGGTAGTAGCAAATCCATACACTCTCCTAACTAAATTGGTACCTGAATTGGCATGGTTTACCGTCTTGGACCTAAAGGATGCCTTTTTCTGCCTGCCTCTGAGCCCAGAGAGCCAACTTTTGTTCGCATTCGAGTGGGAAAACCCAGAATCTGGAAGGAAAACACAGCTTACATGGACTGTGCTACCACAGGGCTTTAAAAATAGCCCAACACTTTTTGGAAATCAGCTAGCCAAAGACTTAGAACAGTGGAAACGCCCGCCTGGGACAGGAATGGTATTACAGTATGTGGACGATATGTTACTTGCCACTGACACCAGAGAAACATGCCTAGAATGGACTGTGAGCCTGCTAAATTTCCTTGGACTTAATGGCTATAAAGTTTCTCCACAGAAGGCGCAGATAGCCCAGCAGCAAGTGACCTATCTGGGATATGAAATAACCGCAGGCCAACGGACACTCGGGAAGGAGAGGAAAGAAGCCATCTGCCAGACACCTCGACCACAGACGCCTAAGGAACTTCGGACCTTTCTAGGGATGACAGGATGGTGTCGTCTCTGGATATATAACTACGGACTCTTGGTAAAGCCGCTATACGAGTTACTAAAATCTAACTCAAAGAATATTGTGTGGAATAAGGAAGCAGACAGAGCCTTCCATCAGTTAAAAAAGAGGTTAATGGAAGCGCCTGCCCTGGGGTTACCCGATACTACTAAACCTTTCTGGTTGTTTTCCTATGAAAAGCAAGAAATGGCCTTAGGAGTCCTGGCTCAGAATCTGGGACCCTATCGGAGGGCGGTGGCATACTTCTCTAAACAGCTCGACGGAGTAAGTAAAGGGTGGCCTAGCTGTCTCCGAGCAGTGGCAGCAGTGGTAATAAACATCCAAGAGGCCCGTAAGTTCACCCTAGGCCAGAAAATCACAGTTATGGTTTCACACACCGTCTCAGCAGTACTGGAAGTAAAAGGAGGGCATTGGCTTTCGCCTCAGAGGTTTCTCAAGTACCAGGCTATCCTGATAGAGCAAGATGATGTAGAAATAACAGTAACTAATATTGTCAATCCAGCCTCTTTCCTCAGCGGAACAGCAGGAGAATCAGTGACCCATGACTGCTTGGAAACAATTGAGGCGGTGTACTCCAGTCGACCAGATCTGAAAGAGGAACCATTGGAAGATGCAGAGGATTCCTGGTTCACCGACGGGAGCAGCTTCATTCAGCAAGGGATACGTAAAGCTGGCTATGCGGTAACCACCACAGAGAAGGTAATAGAGTCCAAAGCTCTGGCCCCAAATACATCAGCCCAAAAGGCTGAGATAATAGCACTAACCCGAGCGCTGGAACTAGCCAAAGGAAAACGGATAAATATCTGGACAGACTCTAAATATGCTTTCGGGGTGGTGCATGCTCACGGGGCAGTCTGGAGAGAAAGAGGACTCTTATCTACACAAGGGAAACACATCAAACATGCTGAAGAAATTCTTAAACTCTTAGATGCAGTATTACTGCCTACCAAAGTGACTATCATGCACTGCAAAGCTCACCAAAAAGGGAACACCGCTGTGGAACTGGGTAACGCACTGGCGGACCGAGAAGCCAAAAGGGCAGCAGAAATGGGTAATACAGAAATACAATCCTTGGTCCCAGATGGTAAAATACAAATTGACGACGAACCTAAATATTCTAGGGATGATCACAAATTGATCAAAGACTTAAATGGGAAAATCGAAGGGAAATGGGCCAAAACCCCACAGGGAAAAATAATAGTGCCTTTTTCGTTATTATGGGCAGTGGTCATGGCAGAACATAGAAAATCCCATTGGGGAACAGAGGCACTTTACAGATACCTGAGTAGGATAATATGTGCTCGCAATCTATATGCCACGGTCAAACAAGTCACTCAGCAGTGTGAGGTATGTCTACAGAACAACCCTAGGACAGGTCCCAGAGTCCAGTTCGGCCAAATAGGAAAGGGAAACTATCCGGGACAACAATGGCAAATTGATTTCTCAGAACTTACAAGAAAAGGGGGGTTTCGATACCTATTGGTACTAACCGATACCTTTTCAGGATGGCCAGAGGCATTTCCCTGCCGAACCAATAAAACAAGAGAAGTGGTTAAAGCATTGTTGCAAGAAATTATACCAAGATTTGGGGTTCCCGCAGTGATTTCCTCGGACCGAGGATCTCATTTCACTGCAAAGGTTGTTTCAAAAGTAAGCAGATTATTGGGTATAGATTGGCAACTTCATACCCCATACAACCCACGATCGAGTGGTCAGGTAGAAAAGATGAATCACTTGATCAAAACTCAGATTGTGAAACTAGGCCAGGAAGCTAACTTGACCTGGCCCCAGTCATTACCATTAGCCCTTCTCAGGATAAGAACAAAACCCAGAACCAAAGAAGGTTTGAGCCCCTTTGAAATACTCTATGGGAGACCATATAGTGTACAAGACGGGACATCCACAGAGTTGGGGAATGAAATATTGACAGATTACATGATAAATTTACAAAAGCAGCTCCGAGAGGTAGAAAAACTGGTTCTAGTGACAAGGGGAACAAGATTCCATAGCTTTGTAAGGTGGCTTATACCATCCTTAGGCATTAGTGAATTGGAGAAAGCAATTGTAAACATATCAGCTACTATAGCAGCGCTTGAGAAATCTACAATAGGTGCTATACAGGCACTTCAACAAGAAGTCCAGTCATTAGCAAATGTAGTTGGACAAAATAGAACGGCATTAGATTTACTAACTTGGAAAGAGGGAGGCTTATGCGCAGTGATTAATCAGAGCTGTTGCTCATATGTAAACAAAGCGGAAGGATAGAAAAAGACTTACAAAATCTCATAGCTAAAACTCAGATCTTGCATCAGACTGCGCAGGATGATACCACATTTGGGTTCTCAGACCTTTGGGAAAAGTTAACCTCATGGTTACCTAGTCTGGCATGGCTTAGACAACTGTTTATCCTTCTAGTAGCAGTGCTTATGTTAGGAATTTTAGTGTGTGTAATAGCTAGATGTTTTATGTGTTGTACCATGGGGGCAAGAGACGAATACATGCAATGGAAAAAGCATCAGCTCCGGGAACGAGTGGAATCAGGGATGTATTTTAGAAATCAGATGGAGAAGGAAAGTGTGTTATAGGCAATTGTAAAAGAATTTACAAATGAACAAAGAAAAGGGGGGATTGAAACAGAAAACAGAGGGATTAACCATGACAGGGACGTATATCTCAACCTTGGAGGGGAGGAAAGAAAACAAAGAATTTCCCAATTAGCGGAGGCGGGCCTCAGCCTCGAAGGAACACTTCGCAAGCAAATGGGAACATCCTGACTGATAACAGGAGAAGATAACCAGAGACTTTACGACCCCTGCCAGACCACGCAGAGGACGAGCGGAACATCCTGATCGATTACAGGAAGACAGCAAGAGACTTTTACGGCCTCTATCAGCAAAACAATCGAATCGGTTCAGTGATCGTGGAGCTTACTCCCTAAGACGCCCCCCCAAAGAAAAACACCAGGAGAAGATACGCACATGCCTGAAGGATGAGACTTATTATAATGAGGCTCTGGAAATAATTAACATAGTCACACCTATTGTTAGAACTAATTGTATTAGCCCATCCCATAGTTTGCATATGTATGATTTACCTTATAAATAACTACGGGTTTAGCCTAAGGGTGTGCAAGTTTGGAGGAGCGATCCCCCTTGCACCCGGCACCGCAATAAACATACCTGCTTTATAACTCTCTGCGAGTTGTAAGGTTTGTTTCCGCACGTCAATTTGGCGACCCAGATGGGACCCTCTCTGTCCGGCTGCGGGACCTGCTGAGGACGGGACTCCTCTGGGCGCCCCCGAGATTTCTCGGAGGGACTCCCTTACTCATCCAGATCACCGCGGGGACAGACAAGGACCATCTATTGCGGACCAGGTATGTTTAGAGTTTTCTTAGGGGGGGACCTGTAAGCCGTGAGGAGACGTCCTACGCGTGGTAAAGAGTCGGCGTACTCGCCCCGGGGTATGCTCAAGCTTGGGCTAACGGTTGGGTTGTGCTTGTGTGGGATCCCTTGGTTTTATGTTAGTGCGTGGAAGTGTAACCCTGCGATACTGTTGGTTATATGTTGTATCTGTCCTAGGGTATCACTACCGTGTTATTACTTGTTGTATTTGTCATAAGATACCACTTCCGTGTTATTGTCTAATATAAGGTGGAAATTATTGTATGAGTGAACTGAGTGATTGAGACGCGGCACTGCTGCGGAGCGAGTGCGGAGTTCTGATCCGCGGTTCCGTGTTCTCCGCGAGGAGAGCGGCCGGAGACGAACGAAGCGTATGACAGACTGTAAAGAAACATTGTGTGAACCTGATATTGAGAAGATTGAGTGGCAGTGTCTTGGACACTCGGATAACGTTTGTGATCCTATTTTTATCCTAAAGTGTTTTGCTTGTAATACGGAGGTTTGGGTAGATCAGGAAGACGATTTTTGGTGTTCACAGTGTGGAAGCTGGACTGAGTGGGAAAAGATCGAGCGGGCGGGAGAATTGAAACAAGTAATCTGTGGAGACATAGCCTACCCCTGGAGATAAAGGTAGCGACAGGGATATAGTTGTACTATTTCCCGGGAGAGAAAACAGGAATAACACCCAGGTGACACACGGAGATCAGGGTCACCTCTTAATCAAGGGGTAGAAAGAGCATAAAATGGGCAATAAACAAGGAGGCGGGATAATGAAAAAGAGTCCTCTAGGATGTATCTTAGCACACTGGAAGGAGATCGGAGGCCCACCAGGTGGCAGCGTGGACAAGAAAACCTTAATTAAATATTGCAATCAATGGTGGCCTCTTTACAAGTTAGATGATCAGGAGAAATGGCCCGTTAACGGGACCCTTAATTACAATACTATATTACAATTAATGCTATTCCTTAGAAGGGAAAGAAAGTGGGATGAAGTTACATATGCGGACATGTTTTTCACCCTTCGAAATCACCCAGAATACCAACGGGACTGCGGGCTATTACCTCCACAAGACCCTATGGTATTAGCCTTAGAGAAAGAAAAAAATGAAAGAAATGAAAGCAGACATAAAAAGATGTTGCTCAGCCTGCAGCATAGGGCAAGGGTGCACAAGGCCTGAAAAGATTCAGGGTTTTGAAGATCAACTAATTGAAGTATTAAGTTTGGCCCTGATAGGAACTCCCATTACTCCAGGAGTGCCTGAGGAGATTAAAGACCAAATTTATCTGGGGGTATGGGCCTCGGGAGAGCCGGGGAGAGCAAAAAAGTGCTTCCCCTATAGCGATAAAACCCAAACAAGGAGCACGACCAGTGAGAGTCAAACAGTATCCCCTCAGGGTAGAGGATAGGAAGGGGATCCGACAAACTATAGACCAGTTTATCGAGTATGGGCGGCTGAAAGAATGTGAATCAGAGTATAACACTCCAATATTACCTGTCAAAAAGCCGGATGGTAGCTATCGCATAGTACAGGATCTCAGGGCTATCAACAAAATTGTTGAGGATTTACATCGGGTAGTAGCAAATCCATACACTCTCCTAACTAAATTGGTACCTGAATTGGCATGGTTTACCGTCTTGGACCTAAAGGATGCCTTTTTCTGCCTGCCTCTGAGCCCAGAGAGCCAACTTTTGTTCGCATTCGAGTGGGAAAACCCAGAATCTGGAAGGAAAACACAGCTTACATGGACTGTGCTACCACAGGGCTTTAAAAATAGCCCAACACTTTTTGGAAATCAGCTAGCCAAAGACTTAGAACAGTGGAAACGCCCGCCTGGGACAGGAATGGTATTACAGTATGTGGACGATATGTTACTTGCCACTGACACCAGAGAAACATGCCTAGAATGGACTGTGAGCCTGCTAAATTTCCTTGGACTTAATGGCTATAAAGTTTCTCCACAGAAGGCGCAGATAGCCCAGCAGCAAGTGACCTATCTGGGATATGAAATAACCGCAGGCCAACGGACACTCGGGAAGGAGAGGAAAGAAGCCATCTGCCAGACACCTCGACCACAGACGCCTAAGGAACTTCGGACCTTTCTAGGGATGACAGGATGGTGTCGTCTCTGGATATATAACTACGGACTCTTGGTAAAGCCGCTATACGAGTTACTAAAATCTAACTCAAAGAATATTGTGTGGAATAAGGAAGCAGACAGAGCCTTCCATCAGTTAAAAAAGAGGTTAATGGAAGCGCCTGCCCTGGGGTTACCCGATACTACTAAACCTTTCTGGTTGTTTTCCTATGAAAAGCAAGAAATGGCCTTAGGAGTCCTGGCTCAGAATCTGGGACCCTATCGGAGGGCGGTGGCATACTTCTCTAAACAGCTCGACGGAGTAAGTAAAGGGTGGCCTAGCTGTCTCCGAGCAGTGGCAGCAGTGGTAATAAACATCCAAGAGGCCCGTAAGTTCACCCTAGGCCAGAAAATCACAGTTATGGTTTCACACACCGTCTCAGCAGTACTGGAAGTAAAAGGAGGGCATTGGCTTTCGCCTCAGAGGTTTCTCAAGTACCAGGCTATCCTGATAGAGCAAGATGATGTAGAAATAACAGTAACTAATATTGTCAATCCAGCCTCTTTCCTCAGCGGAACAGCAGGAGAATCAGTGACCCATGACTGCTTGGAAACAATTGAGGCGGTGTACTCCAGTCGACCAGATCTGAAAGAGGAACCATTGGAAGATGCAGAGGATTCCTGGTTCACCGACGGGAGCAGCTTCATTCAGCAAGGGATACGTAAAGCTGGCTATGCGGTAACCACCACAGAGAAGGTAATAGAGTCCAAAGCTCTGGCCCCAAATACATCAGCCCAAAAGGCTGAGATAATAGCACTAACCCGAGCGCTGGAACTAGCCAAAGGAAAACGGATAAATATCTGGACAGACTCTAAATATGCTTTCGGGGTGGTGCATGCTCACGGGGCAGTCTGGAGAGAAAGAGGACTCTTATCTACACAAGGGAAACACATCAAACATGCTGAAGAAATTCTTAAACTCTTAGATGCAGTATTACTGCCTACCAAAGTGACTATCATGCACTGCAAAGCTCACCAAAAAGGGAACACCGCTGTGGAACTGGGTAACGCACTGGCGGACCGAGAAGCCAAAAGGGCAGCAGAAATGGGTAATACAGAAATACAATCCTTGGTCCCAGATGGTAAAATACAAATTGACGACGAACCTAAATATTCTAGGGATGATCACAAATTGATCAAAGACTTAAATGGGAAAATCGAAGGGAAATGGGCCAAAACCCCACAGGGAAAAATAATAGTGCCTTTTTCGTTATTATGGGCAGTGGTCATGGCAGAACATAGAAAATCCCATTGGGGAACAGAGGCACTTTACAGATACCTGAGTAGGATAATATGTGCTCGCAATCTATATGCCACGGTCAAACAAGTCACTCAGCAGTGTGAGGTATGTCTACAGAACAACCCTAGGACAGGTCCCAGAGTCCAGTTCGGCCAAATAGGAAAGGGAAACTATCCGGGACAACAATGGCAAATTGATTTCTCAGAACTTACAAGAAAAGGGGGGTTTCGATACCTATTGGTACTAACCGATACCTTTTCAGGATGGCCAGAGGCATTTCCCTGCCGAACCAATAAAACAAGAGAAGTGGTTAAAGCATTGTTGCAAGAAATTATACCAAGATTTGGGGTTCCCGCAGTGATTTCCTCGGACCGAGGATCTCATTTCACTGCAAAGGTTGTTTCAAAAGTAAGCAGATTATTGGGTATAGATTGGCAACTTCATACCCCATACAACCCACGATCGAGTGGTCAGGTAGAAAAGATGAATCACTTGATCAAAACTCAGATTGTGAAACTAGGCCAGGAAGCTAACTTGACCTGGCCCCAGTCATTACCATTAGCCCTTCTCAGGATAAGAACAAAACCCAGAACCAAAGAAGGTTTGAGCCCCTTTGAAATACTCTATGGGAGACCATATAGTGTACAAGACGGGACATCCACAGAGTTGGGGAATGAAATATTGACAGATTACATGATAAATTTACAAAAGCAGCTCCGAGAGGTAGAAAAACTGGTTCTAGTGACAAGGGGAACAAGATTCCATAGCTTTGTAAGGTGGCTTATACCATCCTTAGGCATTAGTGAATTGGAGAAAGCAATTGTAAACATATCAGCTACTATAGCAGCGCTTGAGAAATCTACAATAGGTGCTATACAGGCACTTCAACAAGAAGTCCAGTCATTAGCAAATGTAGTTGGACAAAATAGAACGGCATTAGATTTACTAACTTGGAAAGAGGGAGGCTTATGCGCAGTGATTAATCAGAGCTGTTGCTCATATGTAAACAAAGCGGAAGGATAGAAAAAGACTTACAAAATCTCATAGCTAAAACTCAGATCTTGCATCAGACTGCGCAGGATGATACCACATTTGGGTTCTCAGACCTTTGGGAAAAGTTAACCTCATGGTTACCTAGTCTGGCATGGCTTAGACAACTGTTTATCCTTCTAGTAGCAGTGCTTATGTTAGGAATTTTAGTGTGTGTAATAGCTAGATGTTTTATGTGTTGTACCATGGGGGCAAGAGACGAATACATGCAATGGAAAAAGCATCAGCTCCGGGAACGAGTGGAATCAGGGATGTATTTTAGAAATCAGATGGAGAAGGAAAGTGTGTTATAGGCAATTGTAAAAGAATTTACAAATGAACAAAGAAAAGGGGGGATTGAAACAGAAAACAGAGGGATTAACCATGACAGGGACGTATATCTCAACCTTGGAGGGGAGGAAAGAAAACAAAGAATTTCCCAATTAGCGGAGGCGGGCCTCAGCCTCGAAGGAACACTTCGCAAGCAAATGGGAACATCCTGACTGATAACAGGAGAAGATAACCAGAGACTTTACGACCCCTGCCAGACCACGCAGAAGACAAGCGGAACATCCTGATCGATTACAGGAAGATAGCAAGAGACTTTTACGGCCTCTATCAGCAAAACAATCGAATCGGTTCAGTGATCGTGGAACTTACTCCCTAAGACGCCCCCCCAAAGAAAAACACCAGGAGAAGATACGCACATGCCTGAAGGATGAGACTTATTATAATGAGGCTCCGGAAATAATTAACATAGTCACACCTATTGTTAGAACTAATTGTATTAGCCCATCCCATAGTTTGCATATGTATGATTTACCTTATAAATAACTACGGGTTTAGCCTAAGGGTGTGCAAGTTTGGAGGAGCGATCCCCCTTGCACCCGGTGCCACAATAAACATACCTGCTTTATAACTCTCTGCGAGTTGTAAGGTTTGTTTCCGCACGTCACAGCGTACCATTTAGATCCCTTGAGTACAAGCAATAGCGCGCGTTACCTCTCCGGTTTGATGCTCGCTGACAGGCCGAATCCTTTGTGGAACCTTAAGCTGTTGTTCCAGCTTCCCTATCTCTTGCTGGAAAAGGTCTCTCTCGTGCTCTCGGTCAATTGCTCGCTCCTGAAAGTGACAAAACAGTGAGGATGCACCATTTCACGTAAAAACTGTCTAAATTAAGGATATTACAGCTTCTTGCTTCTTTTAACACGAGGCTGCTAACGGTACGTCAGTAGCATTATTACATGTCAGTACGAGCCGGCAACGCGCGCTGGCAGCCCAGAAAGCCAACCCCACCCTGGGCTGCATCAAGAGAAGCGTGGCCAGCGGGTCACGGGAGGCGATTCTACCCCCCTCTACTCTGCGCGCGCGAGACCCCACCTGGAGTACGGTGTCCAGCTTTGGAGTCCTCGACACGGGAAGGACGTGGACCTGTTGGAAGGGGCCCAGCGGACGGCCACGAAAACCATCGGAGGGACGGAGCACCTCCCCTGTGAAGAGAGACTGAGAGAGCTGGGGTTGTTCAGCCTGGAGAAGAGAAGGCTCCGGGGAGACCTCAGAGCAGCCTTCCAATATCTGAAGGGAGCCTACGGGAGAGCCGGAGAGGGACTCTCTGTCGGGAAAGGTAGCGACAGGACAAGGGGTAACGGTTTTAAATCGGAAGAGGGGAGATTCAGACTAGATATTAGGAGGAAATTCTTTACCGTGAGGGTGGTGAGGCACTGGAACAGGTCGCCCGGGGAAGCTGTGGATGCCCCATCCCTGGAAGTGTTTAAGGCCAGGCTGGACGGGGCTTTGAGCAACCCGCTCTAGTGGAGGCGTCCCTGCCCAAGGCAGGGGGGCTGCAACACGATGATCTTGAAGGTCCCTTCCAATTCTAACCATTCTACGATTCTATGGTTTTTAAGGTGGCAGAACCTCTTGCGACTTCCATTAACAAAAACTACTCTCACCATTCGGGGCAACAAATCTCACATTTTTGAATAAAAACACGAGGACGGCACTGATACAGCCAGTATTATTTCACAAAAAGGACAGTTTTGTCTCTTCTGTTCAAAGCACAGCATACAAATAGCAATAGGCCAGTATTTTATGGTCTCCTTTCCTCGCGTTCATCCTTCATATATGTAGCATAAATAGGAATTAAGAATAGAAATTAACTTTGTGTTCATACTGAGGAGGAGCCAATGGGAAAAAAGAAATTCTAAATTTTGCATTTCAGTGTTACTTTTGACCAGCTGCAGTTGTTATATCCCACTCTGATATTTGGGGAATACATCTTTATACTGGAAATAAGGCACAGCCGCTGGCATCCGGTGAAACGTCACCTTCAAATGCCACTTTGCTGAACAGACAAACCTGATCAGACGCATTGAAATAAACTAGCTCAAGTAGCTGATACACAGAGGAATGCTCTGTCTAGCAACAGAAGCTTTTGCAAAAATGGAGGAAGCCAGAATAAAGCTGCAACAGTTACAAGTTGCAGATTTGAAAACCTCACCTGCTGTTTGAGCACCCCGCAGCCCGCCCAGCCCCTGCTTTCCCCCGCAGCCCCCAACACCCTCCTGCCCACCCCCCCTGCAGAACCAGCCAAAACGGCTTCTGCTCTCCGCCCCCGAACCGCATCACTTACTGCCCCCTTCCGAGCCCCAAAACCCAGCCGCTGAGCCTCTGCTCGAGTCCCCAAAACGCCGGACTCCACCCCCGCCCCTCAGCCCAA
This sequence comes from Numenius arquata, assembly GCF_964106895.1. NCBI lineage: Eukaryota > Metazoa > Chordata > Aves > Charadriiformes > Scolopacidae > Numenius > Numenius arquata. Next base: position 38,340 of record NW_027414926.1, read on the forward strand.
AGCCACACGACTCCCTCTCCGGCTGAAGCCCCAACACCAGCCACGCGAGCCCGTTTGCCAGCCCCGGGAGCCGCGAGCACCTCCCCAGACGCCTCAGCCCGCCCCCCCGCAACGCCGTCTCCCCTCGGAGCCGCCTCGGGACCCCGGCCGCCTTCCCCGCGCCCCCCCGCTGGCCTCGACGCTGTCCAGCTGCCTCGCGACGCTGTCCAGCGGCGCCGCGACGCTGTCCAGCGGCACCGCGACGCTGTCCGGCTGCCCGGTGCTTTCCGCCCGCGCCGGTCCGGTGCGGTGCGGTGCGGTCCGCGCCGCGCCGCGCCGCAGCCGCTTCTGCGCGCGCCGCCATTTTCCCCCGGCCCCCTCCGCTTCCGGAGCGGCTCGGCCCGCCCATGCGGCGCGCCCATTGGTCACGGCGCCGGAAGCGGCTTCCGTGCTCGGGGAGCCCGTCCCATTGGTCGGTCGCGCCGTCAATCTTCAGCGCCTCCCACCCCGGCCAATCGGAGCGCGGCAGGCGATCCGACCAATCGGAGCGCGGCGGTCGCGCTGTGATTGGCTCGTCCTCCTGTCAATCCGCCCGGGGGCGGTTGCCATGGTGAGGACGCCCCGCCCGGTGGCGCATGCGCAGTAGTGAGGGCGGCGCCGTCCTTACTACTGCGCATGCGCGACCGGGCGGGGCGTCCTCACCATGGCAACCGCCCCCGGGCGGATTGACAGGAGGACGAGCCAATCACAACGCGACCGCCGCGCTCCGATTGGTCGGATCGCCTGCCGCGCTCCGATTGGCCGGACTGGGACGCTAATGGCGGTTGCCATGGTGAGGAAGCCCCCTCCTCGTCGCGCATGCGCAGTAGTGAGGGCGGCGCCTTGCTCGCTACTGCCCCCTCGTGGACAAAAAGCGGTACTGCAGGTACGCAGGTACAGGGCGGGGGGGGGGGGGGGGGGGGGCGCGCATGCCCAGTAGAAAGGGGGGCGCTGCGCTCGCCGCCGCTGCCGCCCGTGCCAGCAGAAACCGGCGGTGCGGCTCGGGGAGCGGGGGGAGGCGGGACCGGGGAAGGTTCCCTTTTCCCCAAATTGGGGAAAATGTTATTCATGTTCGGGGTTCAATTTGGGGGTTCAATTTACGGTTCTGCAGCGTCAGCCCCCGCATGGGCGCCGTCCCCGGCGGCGGGGAAGGGCAAGAAAAACCCTAACAAAACCCTGAAGTCTTTTCCGTTGCGGAAAAGCACCGAAAAAAACCCCAAATTGAATAATTTTCCCCAATTTGGGGAAAATGGAACCTCCCAGGGCTCCGCCTTCCCCCCCCGCATCCGCCGAGCTGCAGCGCCGGTTTCTGCTGGCACGGGCGGCAGCGGCGAGCGCAGCGCCTCCCCCCCCCGTCCACTGCGCATGCGGCCGGACCCCCCTACCCCCGTACCTGCAGTACCGCTTTTTGTCCACAAGCGGCGGCAGTAGCGAGGGCGGCGCCACTCTTTCCACTGCGCATGCGCGCCCCCCACCTGCAGTACCGATTTTTGTCCACAAGGAGGCAGTAGCGAGCACGGCGCCGCCCTTACTACTGCGCATGCGCGACCAGGCGGGGCTTCCTCACCATGGCAACCGCCCCCGGGCGGATTGACAGGAAGACGAGCCAATCACAACGCGACCGCCGCGCTCCGATTGGTCGGATCGCCTGCCGCGCTCCGATTGGCCGGACTGGGACGCTAATGGCGGTTGCCATGGTGAGGAAGCCCCCTCCTCGTCGCGCATGCGCAGTAGTGAGGGCGGCGCCTTGCTCGCTACTGCCCCCTCGTGGACAAAAAGCGGTACTGCAGGTACGCAGGTACAGGGCGGGGGGGGGGGGGGGACGCGCATGCCCAGTAGAAAGGGGGGCGCTGCGCTCGCCGCCGCTGCCGCCCGTGCCAGCAGAAACCGGCGGTGCGGCTCGGGGAGCGGGGGGAGGCGGGACCGGGGAAGGTTCCCTTTTCCCCAAATTGGGGAAAATGTTATTCATGTTCGGGGTTCAATTTGGGGGTTCAATTTACGGTTCTGCAGCGTCAGCCCCCGCATGGGCGCCGTCCCCGGCGGCGGGGAAGGGCAAGAAAAACCCTAACAAAACCCTGAAGTCTTTTCCGTTGCGGAAAAGCACCGAAAGAAACCCCAAATTGAATAATTTTCCCCAATTTGGGGAAAATGGAACCTCCCAGGGCTCCGCCTTCCCCCCCCGCATCCGCCGAGCTGCAGCGCCGGTTTCTGCTGGCACGGGCGGCAGCGGCGAGCGCAGCGCCTCCCCCCCCCCCGTCCACTGCGCATGCGGCCGGACCCCCCTACCCCCGTACCTGCAGTACCGCTTTTTGTCCACAAGCGGCGGCAGTAGCGAGGGCGGCGCCACTCTTTCCACTGCGCATGCGCGCCCCCCACCTGCAGTACCGATTTTTGTCCACAAGGAGGCAGTAGCGAGCACGGCGCCGCCCTTACTACTGCGCATGCGCGACCAGGCGGGGCTTCCTCACCATGGCAACCGCCCCCGGGCGGATTGACAGGAAGACGAGCCAATCACAACGCGACCGCCGCGCTCCGATTGGTCGGATCGCCTGCCGCGCTCCGATTGGCCGGAGGGGGACGTCAATGGCGGTTGCCATGGTGAGGACGCCCCGCCCGGTGGCGCATGCGCAGTAGTGAGGGCGGCGCCGTCCTTACTACTGCGCATGCGCGACCAGGCGGGGCTTCCTCACCATGGCAACCGCCCCCGGGCGGATTGACAGGAGGACGAGCCAATCACAACGCGACCGCCCCGCTCCGATTGGTCGGATCGCCTGCCGCGCTCCGATTGGCCGGACTGGGAGGCGCTGGAGATTGACGGCGCGACCGACCAATGGGACGGGGGCTCCTAGGGGACGGACGCCGCTTACGGCACCGCGACCAATGGGCGCGCGGTATGGGCGGGCCGAGCCGCTCCGGAACCGGAGGGGGCCGGGGGAAAACGGCGGCCAGCCCAGAAATCGCTGCGGACCGGTCCGCAGCGGGCGGAAAGCACCGGGCAGCCGGACAGCGCCCACGCCCCCTTCCTTGTCCCCCTCTGAGACCTCACCGGGGCCATGAGCGGTGACCGCTCTCAGCCCGCTTCCCTCCACCCAGGGACCGTGACCACTTACCGGCGGGCAGGCCTTCCCGCTCTCTGCCCTGTCCCCGCTCGCAGTCCGGGCAGCCGCAGCCGTCGCCTCGGCGCCAAAAACCTCCGGTGTTCGCCCCGCAACCAGCCCCAGGGACGCCGCGGCGCTCTGCGCGTGGCCCCGGGGGCCGTGGGGGCGACAGCAGCCAGTCCGCCGGCGTCCAGGAAGGCAGGCGGGGGTGCCGCCTTATCCACCACAGAGACATCGGGGAGCTTTGCGTCCCTGCAGGAAAACGGGGCTGCGTTTTTTTCCTCCTGTCCCGCTGCACCGATCCAGCTCCCCAGGGCGGGAGGGGAAACGGGGGAAGGGGCTGCTTTTCATAGAATCATAGAATCGTCTAGGTTGCAAGAGACCCTTGGCATCATCGAGTCCAACCATCTACCCTACTCTACAAAGTTCTCCCCTACACCATATCCCCCAACACCACATCTCAACGGTTCTTAAACACATCCAGGGATGGTGACTCGACCACCTCCCTGGGTAGCCTGTTCCAATGCCCGACCACTTCCTCTGTGAAACATTCTTTCCTAATGTCCAGTCTAAACCTACCCTGTTGGAGCTTGAAGCCGTTCCCTCTCGTTCTGTCATTACCTACCCGTGCCAAGAGACCAGCACCGACCTCTCTACAGTGTCCTTTCAAGTAGTTTTAGAGAGTGACGAGGTCTCCCCTCAGCCCCCTCTTCCTCATACTAAACAGTCCCAGCTCCTTCAACCGCTCTTCATAGGATTTGTTTTCCAGGCCCTTCACCAGCTTCGTTGCCCTCCTCTGCACTCGCTCCAGCACCTCGACATCTCTCTTGGATTGAGGTGCCCAAAACCGGACGCAATACTCCAGGTGCGGCCTCACCAGTGCCGAGTACAGGGGCACAATCGCCTCCCTACTTCTGCTGCTCACGCTGTTTCTAACACAAGCCAGGATGCCGTTGGCTTTCGTGGCCACCTGGGCACACTGCCGGCTCACGTTCAGCCGCTTGTCCATTAGCACCCCCAGGTCTCTTTCTTCCAGGTGGTTTTCCAGCCACATTTCCCCAAGCCTGTAGCGCTGCTCGGGGTTATTGTGGCCCACGCGCAGAACCTGGCACTTGCCCTTGTTGAAACTCATACCACTGATGTTGGCCCAACGATCCAATCTACCTAAGTCTCTCTGTAGAGCTTCCCTATCCTCCTGGGAACCAACACTCCTGCTTAAAGCGCTTTTGAAAGCGCTTGGACGCCGGCAAGAGAGAGCAGAGGGGAGGGCCAGTTTGGAAATCCCTTCTAGCGATAGGCTCTCTTTGCAGTCTGGAACCATCTACAGCACAGGCGTTTACGCCTCCGCACTGACCGACCCGTGGGTAAGACTTAGGGAAAACGGATGCTCTTGATACACTTCGACAGAACGTCTGCTAAGAGTCACATCTGTTTAGACTTACAGATTAACACGCACGATAGATAGACAACATCCAATTGGACTAGCGACCTGTCCAGACATCCGCTTTGACGCTTCAATCTCTCTTTATAAATAAATCTTTTAAAAAATCTTTCCGTCGTCTAAACTCCCATTAAATAATACAGAATCCTTAGAGATACGGGTTGGTATTTTGAACTCCTTTTATATACGTAAGGGAATATTATTTTTCAACACACAGAAAAATGAGAGATTGTTCTCTACTCCAATGCCTCACCCCCGCATATACAGCTTTTAACATTTTTTAAACACCACCGCCCAAAACCCCAACCACCTGCCCCGCACCAAGTTTTCAGGCGTTTGGGGGCCGTGACCCACCCTCTTGTGGGGGGAACCCCACTTAACCCCCACTCACCTGCTCCTCCGCCGCACCGTCGCTCCCCCGCTGACATCCGGCTGCCCCAAATGACATCATCACACCACCACCCCCCCCCACACACACACCGGTTTTTTTAATTCGCCCCAAAAAATGCACCGAACGACCAGACCCAGGGCTGGCCCCTTCCCCTCAGGCGGCTCCACCACCGGCTGCAAACCCGGGCCGGGGCATCTGTCGAGCAGCACGAGACGCGGACAACGAGGCACCTGCAAAACAAACAGCAAACCCCAACTGGAGATCAGCATCATCAAACGAAAGAGCACCGAAGACAGTAGAGGAATTCCCTCCGGCCGAGGGACAGGACAGGAGCTGAGCTACAGGAGGATTGCGGGGAAACAGCTCCGCTCCAAAGACGGCACGGCCTGCCAAAGCCGGAGCCATCCCGACGCTTCAGGTCCCTATTCAGACTGACCCGTGCCACTTGCAACACCTTCTCAGCCTAACAGCGGAACAAACCCTCCGCCCGCTGGGGGGAAGCGCCTCCTCCCTTCCCTTTCCCTGCCGCTGGAAAGCTCTGCGCGCGTTTAGATACGGCCAAGAAAAATACTCACGCTAGAAAAGCCTCGGACTTTTTCTTCGGCGCTAATTCAACTGGCACAGCTCCGAACCCCCACCGTTGCGCTCTCCGTCTCCAGAACGCGCAGTTGTCATTTGACCGGGGGCTGCTTTCTCTCCTACCCAAGGAGGAGGGACATCTGGCCGGCGGCACTGCCCGAGAGAGATGCTACCGCACTGCCGGGGAAACGCGACGCTGAAAGCCAGGCAGAAATCAGGTTCTTCAGAGCGCTCCGCCTAAAGAAAAGGGGGGGGAAAAACAAAAAACAAAAAAACTAGAAAAAAAACCCAACCAAAAACCCAACCCGTTACCTTCAGTCGCCTCTCTTTTCAAAGATTTGGAACAAATACCTCGCCGCTTAGGGACGCCTAAGACGCTGTAGGCTACAGCCGGTGGACGGTTGCCGTTTAAAGCCTGCAAGTCAGTTTGCACGTTATACGACTTTAACCCTTTTTTTAAAGTCTCCTTTACGATAGAAAAAACCAGGAAGGTAAGAGATTCCCCAAACGGCTGTACTTTTGGCGGGGGGAAATCCAATCCCCGGTGCCGCAATCCACCAGGCTACCGAAAACGACCGGCGGACCGGCCAAGGCTTTTGGCTGTGCCGAACACGCAGAGGAACAGGGTTTGGCCGTGTCCCCGCTGTTACGGGGGACCCAGAGCCCAAAGGCCGGCCATGCCATCGGCCGTCGGAAGAGGTGCCGCGCTCGGGCCTTTGGAAGGACATCGTCTTTCTTTTTGTCCCTATTTAATAGAGCGCGCGACGTCTCCTCGCTGATGACTTCTGCTGCCCAGCGCATCGTCTCCGAGGATCCCCTCTCGTGGGAACTTCAGGAGAGGCAACCGCTTGGCACGAGAAACCGGTTCCCTTTCAGAAAGGGAAACCTCCTTCCGACTGACGTCCAAATGACACGCCGTAGGCTACGGACAACGGACGTTCCTGGAAGGCTCGACTCACCTAAGCCACCTCAGGACTCGCCGCCACCAGTGACGAGGCTGATGATGCTCCTTGGTTCGTGGCAAAGCCTGGAAAACAGGCAGAAGCGGCGCCGGTTCGTCCTGTTTTGTCCACGTCTCTTCGTTGACCGCCCCGGCTTTCAGCGCAGATGCCATGAAAGAGGAGTGACAAAGAAAAGGCGAGGTCAGGCAGCAAAAGAGCTCTGCAGGCTGCCACCTGCAGTCAACCGCGCACCCTGTTTTGGAAGCCACACGCCCGCCCGCCCGCCACCCCCCGCCCAAAACAAACAAACAAAGAGACAAGAACCCCGGCACCTGGCCTCTTTCTTGTCTTCAGGAGCTCATCCTGAAGCTCATCGCTTCTGTCTTGTCAGAGCAGGAAGCGCAGACCATCTGTATCCCGAGGACACCTGACCGGGATTAACACGTGTCCAGAGGTAGTCCCCATCTCTACGAGCGTGTCGCTTTGGTGCTTTTAATAATCCTAACTCGACGGTAGTCACTGGGACGGTCCTTTACGGTGGCTTCTTCAGACTTCTGGATCGCCAGTCCCAGTATTTCCATTTCATCCTGCCAAAAAAAACCCCAAACCACGTTACAGCTGCACATAACATTTTCTGCCTGTTCTTGTACGAGTATTTAAGGCGTAGGAGAAAGAGAAGATCTGAAAGGCAGAAGAGGCATTCAAAAACCGTGCAACTATGAAAAAGTAAAGCAGCTCTCTCGGAAAAGCACGAGAAACGGCCATAAAAGGTATACTTATGAAATACGCCAAGTAATATCGGGGCACCAAAATATACTATACAGGAAGGCTAGGTGGCTCATTTGACAGAAATTCGATGTAAATCTAATACAGTACCGAGAATTCTGTCTGTAAATGGATAATATCCGGCACCACTCAGCTCTAAAATTGCCGCTGCGCCTGCGGTGCTCCTAGATTCTATCTTCCTGCCTGTGAAAAATCCGACTTTAAAAGCATCTAGTACGAACCTTAAAGTTTTCATCACAGTTACAGCCATCTTTCACCTTAAAGCATGCTTTACATTTCTGCCAACTTGGAGTGTACACGTCTGTGTATACACGCTTATAATTCAGGACGATTTCCACAAATCGTTTCTGTGCAGAAAAACAGGCCTCGTTTCATTATGCAATCAAATTTGAAATTTTTTTTCTCGGGAGAAGTTTTGCCTTTTTAACTGTGAGAATTTTAACTAGGAATTCACACGCTACCCATGCCTCAAATTACGAGGAGACGCATCACAAAACGAACTCAAAACGAACATCCCGGATTCAGGAAAACTAATTGTGCCTCCCCCCTCTGTGGAACGTGTCCGTAGGACAGGAGCGGGCACCCGCTTTGCCACAGAAGCAGACGGATGCGGAATTGCTCCACGCGTGTCGGTTAACACACATTCGGCTAATGGCCCACCACTCCTTGTACGCACAGGCTGACGACAGCCAGGTCGCCCGGTACGGGCTGAACACTTTGCAGGATTTGTTACAAACCTTTTTAGTGAAATAGATTTTGAAACCCCAGGAAACACACCCCTACCTCCGAGAATTGTAAGGCAATAAATATTTTGACAACTTACATTTCACGTCTATCCATGTATGTCCCATTACTGTCTGTGGTCATAAACTATCTAATATAGAATACTAAACGTTGCTACCATTTAAGAACCGAACGACAGCAACTGAACCGAACCGAAAGGAAGAGCTTTTCTTTGAAAATCGCAGTGCCACCTGAGAAGAAGCTGAAGACTGAAAATCGGGCGAGAGAATCACGCAAAAATATCAGCCTTGCTCTAAAAGCAAGACAGGAGAAAACCCACCAAAAAATAAAATGCAGTTTAATTGACCCAAAGGTCACCAAACAAAACAGGCAAAAAGCTTCACAATACACAGCGTTTGCACCGCTGTCGCTTTTCTGGCTTTTGCTGGGCCTAAGAGGTTGCTGTGACTTCCTCGAGCTGCCCTTCTGCGGTCACCAGATTGTTTCAGGGGAGACAGACGTCTCCCGGGGAGGCGCACGCAGAGAGCGCCGCTACGTCTCGGCTGTGACCCCTTGGTCACTGCGTTCCTGCGGTGCCCGTACCCGTGCTACCAACAGGACGTCACAAAAGGACACAAGAGCAGGGGGAATCGCTACAGGAGTCCTGAATGTTTCCACGGGCTTTTGAAAACCCCATTTTCTAAATTAAGTTACGCGAGGGAGTCTTTTTGAAAGTTACGAGGCTTCTGTGTGTCTGCTACTAAAAACATCCAACCGACCGACTCAAAAAACACCCAGAACACACTTTCCCCACGTTCCCCCGACACCGTAGCCTTTCATCTCGGGGGATTTCATTTCCTGCCTTGCGAATGGATGCAGGTTAGGGACACCATAAAACAGCTTCCCTAGGGTATCCGAACGGCTGTCAGCTGAAACAGAAAACAGAGGGATTAACCATGACAGGGACGTATATCTCAACCTTGGAGGGGAGGAAAGAAAACAAAGAATTTCCCAATTAGCGGAGGCGGGCCTCAGCCTCGAAGGAACACTTCGCAAGCAAATGGGAACATCCTGACTGATAACAGGAGAAGATAACCAGAGACTTTACGACCCCTGCCAGACCACGCAGAAGACAAGCGGAACATCCTGATCGATTACAGGAAGACAGCAAGAGACTTTTACGGCCTCTATCAGCAAAACAATCGAATCGGTTCAGTGATCGTGGAGCTTACTCCCTAAGACGCCCCCCCAAAGAAAAACACCAGGAGAAGATACGCACATGCCTGAAGGATGAGACTTATTATAATGAGGCTCTGGAAATAATTAACATAGTCACACCTATTGTTAGAACTAATTGTATTAGCCCATCCCATAGTTTGCATATGTATGATTTACCTTATAAATAACTACGGGTTTAGCCTAAGGGTGTGCAAGTTTGGAGGAGCGATCCCCCTTGCACCCGGCACCGCAATAAACATACCTGCTTTATAACTCTCTGCGAGTTGTAAGGTTTGTTTCCGCACGTCAATTTGGCGACCCAGATGGGACCCTCTCTGTCCGGCTGCGGGACCTGCTGAGGACGGGACTCCTCTGGGCGCCCCCGAGATTTCTCGGAGGGACTCCCTTACTCATCCAGATCACCGCGGGGACAGACAAGGACCATCTATTGCGGACCAGGTATGTTTAGAGTTTTCTTAGGGGGGGACCTGTAAGCCGTGAGGAGACGTCCTACGCGTGGTAAAGAGTCGGCGTACTCGCCCCGGGGTATGCTCAAGCTTGGGCTAACGGTTGGGTTGTGCTTGTGTGGGATCCCTTGGTTTTATGTTAGTGCGTGGAAGTGTAACCCTGCGATACTGTTGGTTATATGTTGTATCTGTCCTAGGGTATCACTACCGTGTTATTACTTGTTGTATTTGTCATAAGATACCACTTCCGTGTTATTGTCTAATATAAGGTGGAAATTATTGTATGAGTGAACTGAGTGATTGAGACGCGGCACTGCTGCGGAGCGAGTGCGGAGTTCTGATCCGCGGTTCCGTGTTCTCCGCGAGGAGAGCGGCCGGAGACGAACGAAGCGTATGACAGACTGTAAAGAAACATTGTGTGAACCTGATATTGAGAAGATTGAGTGGCAGTGTCTTGGACACTCGGATAACGTTTGTGATCCTATTTTTATCCTAAAGTGTTTTGCTTGTAATACGGAGGTTTGGGTAGATCAGGAAGACGATTTTTGGTGTTCACAGTGTGGAAGCTGGACTGAGTGGGAAAAGATCGAGCGGGCGGGAGAATTGAAACAAGTAATCTGTGGAGACATAGCCTACCCCTGGAGATAAAGGTAGCGACAGGGATATAGTTGTACTATTTCCCGGGAGAGAAAACAGGAATAACACCCAGGTGACACACGGAGATCAGGGTCACCTCTTAATCAAGGGGTAGAAAGAGCATAAAATGGGCAATAAACAAGGAGGCGGGATAATGAAAAAGAGTCCTCTAGGATGTATCTTAGCACACTGGAAGGAGATCGGAGGCCCACCAGGTGGCAGCGTGGACAAGAAAACCTTAATTAAATATTGCAATCAATGGTGGCCTCTTTACAAGTTAGATGATCAGGAGAAATGGCCCGTTAACGGGACCCTTAATTACAATACTATATTACAATTAATGCTATTCCTTAGAAGGGAAAGAAAGTGGGATGAAGTTACATATGCGGACATGTTTTTCACCCTTCGAAATCACCCAGAATACCAACGGGACTGCGGGCTATTACCTCCACAAGACCCTATGGTATTAGCCTTAGAGAAAGAAAAAAATGAAAGAAATGAAAGCAGACATAAAAAGATGTTGCTCAGCCTGCAGCATAGGGCAAGGGTGCACAAGGCCTGAAAAGATTCAGGGTTTTGAAGATCAACTAATTGAAGTATTAAGTTTGGCCCTGATAGGAACTCCCATTACTCCAGGAGTGCCTGAGGAGATTAAAGACCAAATTTATCTGGGGGTATGGGCCTCGGGAGAGCCGGGGAGAGCAAAAAAGTGCTTCCCCTATAGCGATAAAACCCAAACAAGGAGCACGACCAGTGAGAGTCAAACAGTATCCCCTCAGGGTAGAGGATAGGAAGGGGATCCGACAAACTATAGACCAGTTTATCGAGTATGGGCGGCTGAAAGAATGTGAATCAGAGTATAACACTCCAATATTACCTGTCAAAAAGCCGGATGGTAGCTATCGCATAGTACAGGATCTCAGGGCTATCAACAAAATTGTTGAGGATTTACATCGGGTAGTAGCAAATCCATACACTCTCCTAACTAAATTGGTACCTGAATTGGCATGGTTTACCGTCTTGGACCTAAAGGATGCCTTTTTCTGCCTGCCTCTGAGCCCAGAGAGCCAACTTTTGTTCGCATTCGAGTGGGAAAACCCAGAATCTGGAAGGAAAACACAGCTTACATGGACTGTGCTACCACAGGGCTTTAAAAATAGCCCAACACTTTTTGGAAATCAGCTAGCCAAAGACTTAGAACAGTGGAAACGCCCGCCTGGGACAGGAATGGTATTACAGTATGTGGACGATATGTTACTTGCCACTGACACCAGAGAAACATGCCTAGAATGGACTGTGAGCCTGCTAAATTTCCTTGGACTTAATGGCTATAAAGTTTCTCCACAGAAGGCGCAGATAGCCCAGCAGCAAGTGACCTATCTGGGATATGAAATAACCGCAGGCCAACGGACACTCGGGAAGGAGAGGAAAGAAGCCATCTGCCAGACACCTCGACCACAGACGCCTAAGGAACTTCGGACCTTTCTAGGGATGACAGGATGGTGTCGTCTCTGGATATATAACTACGGACTCTTGGTAAAGCCGCTATACGAGTTACTAAAATCTAACTCAAAGAATATTGTGTGGAATAAGGAAGCAGACAGAGCCTTCCATCAGTTAAAAAAGAGGTTAATGGAAGCGCCTGCCCTGGGGTTACCCGATACTACTAAACCTTTCTGGTTGTTTTCCTATGAAAAGCAAGAAATGGCCTTAGGAGTCCTGGCTCAGAATCTGGGACCCTATCGGAGGGCGGTGGCATACTTCTCTAAACAGCTCGACGGAGTAAGTAAAGGGTGGCCTAGCTGTCTCCGAGCAGTGGCAGCAGTGGTAATAAACATCCAAGAGGCCCGTAAGTTCACCCTAGGCCAGAAAATCACAGTTATGGTTTCACACACCGTCTCAGCAGTACTGGAAGTAAAAGGAGGGCATTGGCTTTCGCCTCAGAGGTTTCTCAAGTACCAGGCTATCCTGATAGAGCAAGATGATGTAGAAATAACAGTAACTAATATTGTCAATCCAGCCTCTTTCCTCAGCGGAACAGCAGGAGAATCAGTGACCCATGACTGCTTGGAAACAATTGAGGCGGTGTACTCCAGTCGACCAGATCTGAAAGAGGAACCATTGGAAGATGCAGAGGATTCCTGGTTCACCGACGGGAGCAGCTTCATTCAGCAAGGGATACGTAAAGCTGGCTATGCGGTAACCACCACAGAGAAGGTAATAGAGTCCAAAGCTCTGGCCCCAAATACATCAGCCCAAAAGGCTGAGATAATAGCACTAACCCGAGCGCTGGAACTAGCCAAAGGAAAACGGATAAATATCTGGACAGACTCTAAATATGCTTTCGGGGTGGTGCATGCTCACGGGGCAGTCTGGAGAGAAAGAGGACTCTTATCTACACAAGGGAAACACATCAAACATGCTGAAGAAATTCTTAAACTCTTAGATGCAGTATTACTGCCTACCAAAGTGACTATCATGCACTGCAAAGCTCACCAAAAAGGGAACACCGCTGTGGAACTGGGTAACGCACTGGCGGACCGAGAAGCCAAAAGGGCAGCAGAAATGGGTAATACAGAAATACAATCCTTGGTCCCAGATGGTAAAATACAAATTGACGACGAACCTAAATATTCTAGGGATGATCACAAATTGATCAAAGACTTAAATGGGAAAATCGAAGGGAAATGGGCCAAAACCCCACAGGGAAAAATAATAGTGCCTTTTTCGTTATTATGGGCAGTGGTCATGGCAGAACATAGAAAATCCCATTGGGGAACAGAGGCACTTTACAGATACCTGAGTAGGATAATATGTGCTCGCAATCTATATGCCACGGTCAAACAAGTCACTCAGCAGTGTGAGGTATGTCTACAGAACAACCCTAGGACAGGTCCCAGAGTCCAGTTCGGCCAAATAGGAAAGGGAAACTATCCGGGACAACAATGGCAAATTGATTTCTCAGAACTTACAAGAAAAGGGGGGTTTCGATACCTATTGGTACTAACCGATACCTTTTCAGGATGGCCAGAGGCATTTCCCTGCCGAACCAATAAAACAAGAGAAGTGGTTAAAGCATTGTTGCAAGAAATTATACCAAGATTTGGGGTTCCCGCAGTGATTTCCTCGGACCGAGGATCTCATTTCACTGCAAAGGTTGTTTCAAAAGTAAGCAGATTATTGGGTATAGATTGGCAACTTCATACCCCATACAACCCACGATCGAGTGGTCAGGTAGAAAAGATGAATCACTTGATCAAAACTCAGATTGTGAAACTAGGCCAGGAAGCTAACTTGACCTGGCCCCAGTCATTACCATTAGCCCTTCTCAGGATAAGAACAAAACCCAGAACCAAAGAAGGTTTGAGCCCCTTTGAAATACTCTATGGGAGACCATATAGTGTACAAGACGGGACATCCACAGAGTTGGGGAATGAAATATTGACAGATTACATGATAAATTTACAAAAGCAGCTCCGAGAGGTAGAAAAACTGGTTCTAGTGACAAGGGGAACAAGATTCCATAGCTTTGTAAGGTGGCTTATACCATCCTTAGGCATTAGTGAATTGGAGAAAGCAATTGTAAACATATCAGCTACTATAGCAGCGCTTGAGAAATCTACAATAGGTGCTATACAGGCACTTCAACAAGAAGTCCAGTCATTAGCAAATGTAGTTGGACAAAATAGAACGGCATTAGATTTACTAACTTGGAAAGAGGGAGGCTTATGCGCAGTGATTAATCAGAGCTGTTGCTCATATGTAAACAAAGCGGAAGGATAGAAAAAGACTTACAAAATCTCATAGCTAAAACTCAGATCTTGCATCAGACTGCGCAGGATGATACCACATTTGGGTTCTCAGACCTTTGGGAAAAGTTAACCTCATGGTTACCTAGTCTGGCATGGCTTAGACAACTGTTTATCCTTCTAGTAGCAGTGCTTATGTTAGGAATTTTAGTGTGTGTAATAGCTAGATGTTTTATGTGTTGTACCATGGGGGCAAGAGACGAATACATGCAATGGAAAAAGCATCAGCTCCGGGAACGAGTGGAATCAGGGATGTATTTTAGAAATCAGATGGAGAAGGAAAGTGTGTTATAGGCAATTGTAAAAGAATTTACAAATGAACAAAGAAAAGGGGGGATTGAAACAGAAAACAGAGGGATTAACCATGACAGGGACGTATATCTCAACCTTGGAGGGGAGGAAAGAAAACAAAGAATTTCCCAATTAGCGGAGGCGGGCCTCAGCCTCGAAGGAACACTTCGCAAGCAAATGGGAACATCCTGACTGATAACAGGAGAAGATAACCAGAGACTTTACGACCCCTGCCAGACCACGCAGAAGACAAGCGGAACATCCTGATCGATTACAGGAAGATAGCAAGAGACTTTTACGGCCTCTATCAGCAAAACAATCGAATCGGTTCAGTGATCGTGGAACTTACTCCCTAAGACGCCCCCCCAAAGAAAAACACCAGGAGAAGATACGCACATGCCTGAAGGATGAGACTTATTATAATGAGGCTCCGGAAATAATTAACATAGTCACACCTATTGTTAGAACTAATTGTATTAGCCCATCCCATAGTTTGCATATGTATGATTTACCTTATAAATAACTACGGGTTTAGCCTAAGGGTGTGCAAGTTTGGAGGAGCGATCCCCCTTGCACCCGGTGCCACAATAAACATACCTGCTTTATAACTCTCTGCGAGTTGTAAGGTTTGTTTCCGCACGTCACAGCGTACCATTTAGATCCCTTGAGTACAAGCAATAGCGCGCGTTACCTCTCCGGTTTGATGCTCGCTGACAGGCCGAATCCTTTGTGGAACCTTAAGCTGTTGTTCCGGCTTCCCTATCTCTTGCTGGAAAAGGTCTCTCTCGTGCTCTCGGTCAATTGCTCGCTCCTGAAAGTGACAAAACAGTGAGGATGCACCATTTCACGTAAAAACTGTCTAAATTAAGGATATTACAGCTTCTTGCTTCTTTTAACACGAGGCTGCTAACGGTACGTCAGTAGCATTATTACATGTCAGTACGAGCCGGCAACGCGCGCTGGCAGCCCAGAAAGCCAACCCCACCCTGGGCTGCATCAAGAGAAGCGTGGCCAGCGGGTCACGGGAGGCGATTCTACCCCCCTCTACTCTGCGCGCGCGAGACCCCACCTGGAGTACGGTGTCCAGCTTTGGAGTCCTCGACACGGGAAGGACGTGGACCTGTTGGAAGGGGCCCAGCGGACGGCCACGAAAACCATCGGAGGGACGGAGCACCTCCCCTGTGAAGAGAGACTGAGAGAGCTGGGGTTGTTCAGCCTGGAGAAGAGAAGGCTCCGGGGAGACCTCAGAGCAGCCTTCCAATATCTGAAGGGAGCCTACGGGAGAGCCGGAGAGGGACTCTCTGTCGGGAAAGGTAGCGACAGGACAAGGGGTAACGGTTTTAAATCGGAAGAGGGGAGATTCAGACTAGATATTAGGAGGAAATTCTTTACCGTGAGGGTGGTGAGGCACTGGAACAGGTCGCCCGGGGAAGCTGTGGATGCCCCATCCCTGGAAGTGTTTAAGGCCAGGCTGGACGGGGCTTTGAGCAACCCGCTCTAGTGGAGGCGTCCCTGCCCAAGGCAGGGGGGCTGCAACACGATGATCTTGAAGGTCCCTTCCAATTCTAACCATTCTACGATTCTATGGTTTTTAAGGTGGCAGAACCTCTTGCGACTTCCATTAACAAAAACTACTCTCACCATTCGGGGCAACAAATCTCACATTTTTGAATAAAAACACGAGGACGGCACTGATACAGCCAGTATTATTTCACAAAAAGGACAGTTTTGTCTCTTCTGTTCAAAGCACAGCATACAAATAGCAATAGGCCAGTATTTTATGGTCTCCTTTCCTCGCGTTCATCCTTCATATATGTAGCATAAATAGGAATTAAGAATAGAAATTAACTTTGTGTTCATACTGAGGAGGAGCCAATGGGAAAAAAGAAATTCTAAATTTTGCATTTCAGTGTTACTTTTGACCAGCTGCAGTTGTTATATCCCACTCTGATATTTGGGGAATACATCTTTATACTGGAAATAAGGCACAGCCGCTGGCATCCGGTGAAACGTCACCTTCAAATGCCACTTTGCTGAACAGACAAACCTGATCAGACGCATTGAAATAAACTAGCTCAAGTAGCTGATACACAGAGGAATGCTCTGTCTAGCAACAGAAGCTTTTGCAAAAATGGAGGAAGCCAGAATAAAGCTGCAACAGTTACAAGTTGCAGATTTGAAAACCTCACCTGCTGTTTGAGCACCCCGCAGCCCGCCCAGCCCCTGCTTTCCCCCGCAGCCCCCAACACCCTCCTGCCCACCCCCCCTGCAGAACCAGCCAAAACGGCTTCTGCTCTCCGCCCCCGAACCGCATCACTTACTGCCCCCTTCCGAGCCCCAAAACCCAGCCGCTGAGCCTCTGCTCGAGTCCCCAAAACGCCGGACTCCACCCCCGCCCCTCAGCCCAAAGCCACACGACTCCCTCTCCGGCTGAAGCCCCAACACCAGCCACGCGAGCCCGTTTGCCAGCCCCGGGAGCCGCGAGCACCTCCCCAGACGCCTCAGCCCGCCCCCCCGCAACGCCGTCTCCCCTCGGAGCCGCCTCGGGACCCCGGCCGCCTTCCCCGCGCCCCCCCGCTGGCCTCGACGCTGTCCAGCTGCCTCGCGACGCTGTCCAGCGGCGCCGCGACGCTGTCCAGCGGCACCGCGACGCTGTCCGGCTGCCCGGTGCTTTCCGCCCGCGCCGGTCCGGTGCGGTGCGGTGCGGTCCGCGCCGCGCCGCGCCGCAGCCGCTTCTGCGCGCGCCGCCATTTTCCCCCGGCCCCCTCCGCTTCCGGAGCGGCTCGGCCCGCCCATGCGGCGCGCCCATTGGTCACGGCGCCGGAAGCGGCTTCCGTGCTCGGGGAGCCCGTCCCATTGGTCGGTCGCGCCGTCAATCTTCAGCGCCTCCCACCCCGGCCAATCGGAGCGCGGCAGGCGATCCGACCAATCGGAGCGCGGCGGTCGCGCTGTGATTGGCTCGTCCTCCTGTCAATCCGCCCGGGGGCGGTTGCCATGGTGAGGACGCCCCGCCCGGTGGCGCATGCGCAGTAGTGAGGGCGGCGCCGTCCTTACTACTGCGCATGCGCGACCGGGCGGGGCGTCCTCAC
The DNA here is from genome assembly GCF_964106895.1 of Numenius arquata. Taxonomy (NCBI): domain Eukaryota; kingdom Metazoa; phylum Chordata; class Aves; order Charadriiformes; family Scolopacidae; genus Numenius; species Numenius arquata. Next base: position 55,827 of record NW_027414926.1, read on the forward strand.
CATGGCAACCGCCCCCGGGCGGATTGACAGGAGGACGAGCCAATCACAACGCGACCGCCGCGCTCCGATTGGTCGGATCGCCTGCCGCGCTCCGATTGGCCGGACTGGGACGCTAATGGCGGTTGCCATGGTGAGGAAGCCCCCTCCTCGTCGCGCATGCGCAGTAGTGAGGGCGGCGCCTTGCTCGCTACTGCCCCCTCGTGGACAAAAAGCGGTACTGCAGGTACGCAGGTACAGGGCGGGGGGGGGGGGGGGGGGGGCGCGCATGCCCAGTAGAAAGGGGGGCGCTGCGCTCGCCGCCGCTGCCGCCCGTGCCAGCAGAAACCGGCGGTGCGGCTCGGGGAGCGGGGGGAGGCGGGACCGGGGAAGGTTCCCTTTTCCCCAAATTGGGGAAAATGTTATTCATGTTCGGGGTTCAATTTGGGGGTTCAATTTACGGTTCTGCAGCGTCAGCCCCCGCATGGGCGCCGTCCCCGGCGGCGGGGAAGGGCAAGAAAAACCCTAACAAAACCCTGAAGTCTTTTCCGTTGCGGAAAAGCACCGAAAAAAACCCCAAATTGAATAATTTTCCCCAATTTGGGGAAAATGGAACCTCCCAGGGCTCCGCCTTCCCCCCCCGCATCCGCCGAGCTGCAGCGCCGGTTTCTGCTGGCACGGGCGGCAGCGGCGAGCGCAGCGCCTCCCCGCCCCGTCCACTGCGCATGCGGCCGGACCCCCCTACCCCCGTACCTGCAGTACCGCTTTTTGTCCACAAGCGGCGGCAGTAGCGAGGGCGGCGCCACTCTTTCCACTGCGCATGCGCGCCCCCCACCTGCAGTACCGATTTTTGTCCACAAGGAGGCAGTAGCGAGCACGGCGCCGCCCTTACTACTGCGCATGCGCGACCAGGCGGGGCTTCCTCACCATGGCAACCGCCCCCGGGCGGATTGACAGGAAGACGAGCCAATCACAACGCGACCGCCGCGCTCCGATTGGTCGGATCGCCTGCCGCGCTCCGATTGGCCGGAGGGGGACGTCAATGGCGGTTGCCATGGTGAGGACGCCCCGCCCGGTGGCGCATGCGCAGTAGTGAGGGCGGCGCCGTCCTTACTACTGCGCATGCGCGACCAGGCGGGGCTTCCTCACCATGGCAACCGCCCCCGGGCGGATTGACAGGAGGACGAGCCAATCACAACGCGACCGCCCCGCTCCGATTGGTCGGATCGCCTGCCGCGCTCCGATTGGCCGGACTGGGAGGCGCTGGAGATTGACGGCGCGACCGACCAATGGGACGGGGGCTCCTAGGGGACGGACGCCGCTTACGGCACCGCGACCAATGGGCGCGCGGTATGGGCGGGCCGAGCCGCTCCGGAACCGGAGGGGGCCGGGGGAAAACGGCGGCCAGCCCAGAAATCGCTGCGGACCGGTCCGCAGCGGGCGGAAAGCACCGGGCAGCCGGACAGCGCCCACGCCCCCTTCCTTGTCCCCCTCTGAGACCTCACCGGGGCCATGAGCGGTGACCGCTCTCAGCCCGCTTCCCTCCACCCAGGGACCGTGACCACTTACCGGCGGGCAGGCCTTCCCGCTCTCTGCCCTGTCCCCGCTCGCAGTCCGGGCAGCCGCAGCCGTCGCCTCGGCGCCAAAAACCTCCGGTGTTCGCCCCGCAACCAGCCCCAGGGACGCCGCGGCGCTCTGCGCGTGGCCCCGGGGGCCGTGGGGGCGACAGCAGCCAGTCCGCCGGCGTCCAGGAAGGCAGGCGGGGGTGCCGCCTTATCCACCACAGAGACATCGGGGAGCTTTGCGTCCCTGCAGGAAAACGGGGCTGGGTTTTTTTCCTCCTGTCCCGCTGCACCGATCCAGCTCCCCAGGGCGGGAGGGGAAACGGGGGAAGGGGCTGCTTTTCATAGAATCATAGAATCGTCTAGGTTGCAAGAGACCCTTGGCATCATCGAGTCCAACCATCTACCCTACTCTACAAAGTTCTCCCCTACACCATATCCCCCAACACCACATCTCAACGGTTCTTAAACACATCCAGGGATGGTGACTCGACCACCTCCCTGGGTAGCCTGTTCCAATGCCCGACCACTTCCTCTGTGAAACATTCTTTCCTAATGTCCAGTCTAAACCTACCCTGTTGGAGCTTGAAGCCGTTCCCTCTCGTTCTGTCATTACCTACCCGTGCCAAGAGACCAGCACCGACCTCTCTACAGTGTCCTTTCAAGTAGTTTTAGAGAGTGACGAGGTCTCCCCTCAGCCCCCTCTTCCTCATACTAAACAGTCCCAGCTCCTTCAACCGCTCTTCATAGGATTCGTTTTCCAGGCCCTTCACCAGCTTCGTTGCCCTCCTCTGCACTCGCTCCAGCACCTCGACATCTCTCTTGGATTGAGGTGCCCAAAACCGGACGCAATACTCCAGGTGCGGCCTCACCAGTGCCGAGTACAGGGGCACAATCGCCTCCCTACTTCTGCTGCTCACGCTGTTTCTAACACAAGCCAGGATGCCGTTGGCTTTCGTGGCCACCTGGGCACACTGCCGGCTCACGTTCAGCCGCTTGTCCATTAGCACCCCCAGGTCTCTTTCTTCCAGGTGGTTTTCCAGCCACATTTCCCCAAGCCTGTAGCGCTGCTCGGGGTTATTGTGGCCCACGCGCAGAACCTGGCACTTGCCCTTGTTGAAACTCATACCACTGATGTTGGCCCAACGATCCAATCTACCTAAGTCTCTCTGTAGAGCTTCCCTATCCTCCTGGGAACCAACACTCCTGCTTAAAGCGCTTTTGAAAGCGCTTGGACGCCGGCAAGAGAGAGCAGAGGGGAGGGCCAGTTTGGAAATCCCTTCTAGCGATAGGCTCTCTTTGCAGTCTGGAACCATCTACAGCACAGGCGTTTACGCCTCCGCACTGACCGACCCGTGGGTAAGACTTAGGGAAAACGGATGCTCTTGATACACTTCGACAGAACGTCTGCTAAGAGTCACATCTGTTTAGACTTACAGATTAACACGCACGATAGATAGACAACATCCAATTGGACTAGCGACCTGTCCAGACATCCGCTTTGACGCTTCAATCTCTCTTTATAAATAAATCTTTTAAAAAATCTTTCCGTCGTCTAAACTCCCATTAAATAATACAGAATCCTTAGAGATACGGGTTGGTATTTGGAACTCCTTTTATATACGTAAGGGAATATTATTTTTCAACACACAGAAAAATGAGAGATTGTTCTCTACTCCAATGCCTCACCCCCGCATATACAGCTTTTAACATTTTTTAAACACCACCGCCCAAAACCCCAACCACCTGCCCCGCACCAAGTTTTCAGGCGTTTGGGGGCCGTGACCCACCCTCTTGTGGGGGGAACCCCACTTAACCCCCACTCACCTGCTCCTCCGCCGCACCGTCGCTCCCCCGCTGACATCCGGCTGCCCCAAATGACATCATCACACCACCACCCCCCCCCACACACACACCGGTTTTTTTAATTCGCCCCAAAAAATGCACCGAACGACCAGACCCAGGGCTGGCCCCTTCCCCTCAGGCGGCTCCACCACCGGCTGCAAACCCGGGCCGGGGCATCTGTCGAGCAGCACGAGACGCGGACAACGAGGCACCTGCAAAACAAACAGCAAACCCCAACCGGAGATCAGCATCATCAAACGAAAGAGCACCGAAGACAGTAGAGGAATTCCCTCCGGCCGAGGGACAGGACAGGAGCTGAGCTACAGGAGGATTGCGGGGAAACAGCTCCGCTCCAAAGACGGCACGGCCTGCCAAAGCCGGAGCCATCCCGACGCTTCAGGTCCCTATTCAGACTGACCCGTGCCACTTGCAACACCTTCTCAGCCTAACAGCGGAACAAACCCTCCGCCCGCTGGGGGGAAGCGCCTCCTCCCTTCCCTTTCCCTGCCGCTGGAAAGCTCTGCGCGCGTTTAGATACGGCCAAGAAAAATACTCACGCTAGAAAAGCCTCGGACTTTTTCTTTGGCGCTAATTCAACTGGCACAGCTCCGAACCCCCACCGTTGCGCTCTCCGTCTCCAGAACGCGCAGTTGTCATTTGACCGGGGGCTGCTTTCTCTCCTACCCAAGGAGGAGGGACATCTGGCCGGCGGCACTGCCCGAGAGAGATGCTACCGCACTGCCGGGGAAACGCGACGCTGAAAGCCAGGCAGAAATCAGGTTCTTCAGAGCGCTCCGCCTAAAGAAAAGGGGGGGGAAAAACAAAAAACAAAAAAACTAGAAAAAAAACCCAACCAAAAACCCAACCCGTTACCTTCAGTCGCCTCTCTTTTCAAAGATTTGGAACAAATACCTCGCCGCTTAGGGACGCCTAAGACGCTGTAGGCTACAGCCGGTGGACGGTTGCCGTTTAAAGCCTGCAAGTCAGTTTGCACGTTATACGACTTTAACCCTTTTTTTAAAGTCTCCTTTACGATAGAAAAAACCAGGAAGGTAAGAGATTCCCCAAACGGCTGTACTTTTGGCGGGGGGAAATCCAATCCCCGGTGCCGCAATCCACCAGGCTACCGAAAACGACCGGCGGACCGGCCAAGGCTTTTGGCTGTGCCGAACACGCAGAGGAACAGGGTTTGGCCGTGTCCCCGCTGTTACGGGGGACCCAGAGCCCAAAGGCCGGCCATGCCATCGGCCGTCGGAAGAGGTGCCGCGCTCGGGCCTTTGGAAGGACATCGTCTTTCTTTTTGTCCCTATTTAATAGAGCGCGCGACGTCTCCTCGCTGATGACTTCTGCTGCCCAGCGCATCGTCTCCGAGGATCCCCTCTCGTGGGAACTTCAGGAGAGGCAACCGCTTGGCACGAGAAACCGGTTCCCTTTCAGAAAGGGAAACCTCCTTCCGACTGACGTCCAAATGACACGCCGTAGGCTACGGACAACGGACGTTCCTGGAAGGCTCGACTCACCTAAGCCACCTCAGGACTCGCCGCCACCAGTGACGAGGCTGATGATGCTCCTTGGTTCGTGGCAAAGCCTGGAAAACAGGCAGAAGCGGCGCCGGTTCGTCCCGTTTTGTCCACGTCTCTTCGTTGACCGCCCCGGCTTTCAGCGCAGATGCCATGAAAGAGGAGTGACAAAGAAAAGGCGAGGTCAGGCAGCAAAAGAGCTCTGCAGGCTGCCACCTGCAGTCAACCGCGCACCCTGTTTTGGAAGCCACACGCCCGCCCGCCCGCCACCCCCCGCCCAAAACAAACAAACAAAGAGACAAGAACCCCGGCACCTGGCCTCTTTCTTGTCTTCAGGAGCTCATCCTGAAGCTCATCGCTTCTGTCTTGTCAGAGCAGGAAGCGCAGACCATCTGTATCCCGAGGACACCTGACCGGGATTAACACGTGTCCAGAGGTAGTCCCCATCTCTACGAGCGTGTCGCTTTGGTGCTTTTAATAATCCTAACTCGACGGTAGTCACTGGGACGGTCCTTTACGGTGGCTTCTTCAGACTTCTGGATCGCCAGTCCCAGTATTTCCATTTCATCCTGCCAAAAAAAACCCCAAACCACGTTACAGCTGCACATAACATTTTCTGCCTGTTCTTGTACGAGTATTTAAGGCGTAGGAGAAAGAGAAGATCTGAAAGGCAGAAGAGGCATTCAAAAACCGTGCAACTATGAAAAAGTAAAGCAGCTCTCTCGGAAAAGCACGAGAAACGGCCATAAAAGGTATACTTATGAAATACGCCAAGTAATATCGGGGCACCAAAATATACTATACAGGAAGGCTAGGTGGCTCATTTGACAGAAATTCGATGTAAATCTAATACAGTACCGAGAATTCTGTCTGTAAATGGATAATATCCGGCACCACTCAGCTCTAAAATTGCCGCTGCGCCTGCGGTGCTCCTAGATTCTATCTTCCTGCCTGTGAAAAATCCGACTTTAAAAGCATCTAGTACGAACCTTAAAGTTTTCATCACAGTTACAGCCATCTTTCACCTTAAAGCATGCTTTACATTTCTGCCAACTTGGAGTGTACACGTCTGTGTATACACGCTTATAATTCAGGACGATTTCCACAAATCGTTTCTGTGCAGAAAAACAGGCCTCGTTTCATTATGCAATCAAATTTGAAATTTTTTTTCTCGGGAGAAGTTTTGCCTTTTTAACTGTGAGAATTTTAACTAGGAATTCACACGCTACCCATGCCTCAAATTACGAGGAGACGCATCACAAAACGAACTCAAAACGAACATCCCGGATTCAGGAAAACTAATTGTGCCTCCCCCCTCTGTGGAACGTGTCCGTAGGACAGGAGCGGGCACCCGCTTTGCCACAGAAGCAGACGGATGCGGAATTGCTCCACGCGTGTCGGTTAACACACATTCGGCTAATGGCCCACCACTCCTTGTACGCACAGGCTGACGACAGCCAGGTCGCCCGGTACGGGCTGAACACTTTGCAGGATTTGTTACAAACCTTTTTAGTGAAATAGATTTTGAAACCCCAGGAAACACACCCCTACCTCCGAGAATTGTAAGGCAATAAATATTTTGACAACTTACATTTCACGTCTATCCATGTATGTCCCATTACTGTCTGTGGTCATAAACTATCTAATATAGAATACTAAACGTTGCTACCATTTAAGAACCGAACGACAGCAACTGAACTGAACCGAAAGGAAGAGCTTTTCTTTGAAAATCGCAGTGCCACCTGAGAAGAAGCTGAAGACTGAAAATCGGGCGAGAGAATCACGCAAAAATATCAGCCTTGCTCTAAAAGCAAGACAGGAGAAAACCCACCAAAAAATAAAATGCAGTTTAATTGACCCAAAGGTCACCAAACAAAACAGGCAAAAAGCTTCACAATACACAGCGTTTGCACCGCTGTCGCTTTTCTGGCTTTTGCTGGGCCTAAGAGGTTGCTGTGACTTCCTCGAGCTGCCCTTCTGCGGTCACCAGATTGTTTCAGGGGAGACAGACGTCTCCCGGGGAGGCGCACGCAGAGAGCGCCGCTACGTCTCGGCTGTGACCCCTTGGTCACTGCGTTCCTGCGGTGCCCGTACCCGTGCTACCAACAGGACGTCACAAAAGGACACAAGAGCAGGGGGAATCGCTACAGGAGTCCTGAATGTTTCCACGGGCTTTTGAAAACCCCATTTTCTAAATTAAGTTACGCGAGGGAGTCTTTTTGAAAGTTACGAGGCTTCTGTGTGTCTGCTACTAAAAACATCCAACCGACCGACTCAAAAAACACCCAGAACACACTTTCCCCACGTTCCCCCGACACCGTAGCCTTTCATCTCGGGGGATTTCATTTCCTGCCTTGCGAATGGATGCAGGTTAGGGACACCATAAAACAGCTTCCCTAGGGTATCCGAACGGCTGTCAGCTGAAACAGAAAACAGAGGGATTAACCATGACAGGGACGTATATCTCAACCTTGGAGGGGAGGAAAGAAAACAAAGAATTTCCCAATTAGCGGAGGCGGGCCTCAGCCTCGAAGGAACACTTCGCAAGCAAATGGGAACATCCTGACTGATAACAGGAGAAGATAACCAGAGACTTTACGACCCCTGCCAGACCACGCAGAGGACGAGCGGAACATCCTGATCGATTACAGGAAGACAGCAAGAGACTTTTACGGCCTCTATCAGCAAAACAATCGAATCGGTTCAGTGATCGTGGAGCTTACTCCCTAAGACGCCCCCCCAAAGAAAAACACCAGGAGAAGATACGCACATGCCTGAAGGATGAGACTTATTATAATGAGGCTCTGGAAATAATTAACATAGTCACACCTATTGTTAGAACTAATTGTATTAGCCCATCCCATAGTTTGCATATGTATGATTTACCTTATAAATAACTACGGGTTTAGCCTAAGGGTGTGCAAGTTTGGAGGAGCGATCCCCCTTGCACCCGGCACCGCAATAAACATACCTGCTTTATAACTCTCTGCGAGTTGTAAGGTTTGTTTCCGCACGTCAATTTGGCGACCCAGATGGGACCCTCTCTGTCCGGCTGCGGGACCTGCTGAGGACGGGACTCCTCTGGGCGCCCCCGAGATTTCTCGGAGGGACTCCCTTACTCATCCAGATCACCGCGGGGACAGACAAGGACCATCTATTGCGGACCAGGTATGTTTAGAGTTTTCTTAGGGGGGGACCTGTAAGCCGTGAGGAGACGTCCTACGCGTGGTAAAGAGTCGGCGTACTCGCCCCGGGGTATGCTCAAGCTTGGGCTAACGGTTGGGTTGTGCTTGTGTGGGATCCCTTGGTTTTATGTTAGTGCGTGGAAGTGTAACCCTGCGATACTGTTGGTTATATGTTGTATCTGTCCTAGGGTATCACTACCGTGTTATTACTTGTTGTATTTGTCATAAGATACCACTTCCGTGTTATTGTCTAATATAAGGTGGAAATTATTGTATGAGTGAACTGAGTGATTGAGACGCGGCACTGCTGCGGAGCGAGTGCGGAGTTCTGATCCGCGGTTCCGTGTTCTCCGCGAGGAGAGCGGCCGGAGACGAACGAAGCGTATGACAGACTGTAAAGAAACATTGTGTGAACCTGATATTGAGAAGATTGAGTGGCAGTGTCTTGGACACTCGGATAACGTTTGTGATCCTATTTTTATCCTAAAGTGTTTTGCTTGTAATACGGAGGTTTGGGTAGATCAGGAAGACGATTTTTGGTGTTCACAGTGTGGAAGCTGGACTGAGTGGGAAAAGATCGAGCGGGCGGGAGAATTGAAACAAGTAATCTGTGGAGACATAGCCTACCCCTGGAGATAAAGGTAGCGACAGGGATATAGTTGTACTATTTCCCGGGAGAGAAAACAGGAATAACACCCAGGTGACACACGGAGATCAGGGTCACCTCTTAATCAAGGGGTAGAAAGAGCATAAAATGGGCAATAAACAAGGAGGCGGGATAATGAAAAAGAGTCCTCTAGGATGTATCTTAGCACACTGGAAGGAGATCGGAGGCCCACCAGGTGGCAGCGTGGACAAGAAAACCTTAATTAAATATTGCAATCAATGGTGGCCTCTTTACAAGTTAGATGATCAGGAGAAATGGCCCGTTAACGGGACCCTTAATTACAATACTATATTACAATTAATGCTATTCCTTAGAAGGGAAAGAAAGTGGGATGAAGTTACATATGCGGACATGTTTTTCACCCTTCGAAATCACCCAGAATACCAACGGGACTGCGGGCTATTACCTCCACAAGACCCTATGGTATTAGCCTTAGAGAAAGAAAAAAATGAAAGAAATGAAAGCAGACATAAAAAGATGTTGCTCAGCCTGCAGCATAGGGCAAGGGTGCACAAGGCCTGAAAAGATTCAGGGTTTTGAAGATCAACTAATTGAAGTATTAAGTTTGGCCCTGATAGGAACTCCCATTACTCCAGGAGTGCCTGAGGAGATTAAAGACCAAATTTATCTGGGGGTATGGGCCTCGGGAGCGCCGGGGAGAGCAAAAAAGTGCTTCCCCTATAGCGATAAAACCCAAACAAGGAGCACGACCAGTGAGAGTCAAACAGTATCCCCTCAGGGTAGAGGATAGGAAGGGGATCCGACAAACTATAGACCAGTTTATCGAGTATGGGCGGCTGAAAGAATGTGAATCAGAGTATAACACTCCAATATTACCTGTCAAAAAGCCGGATGGTAGCTATCGCATAGTACAGGATCTCAGGGCTATCAACAAAATTGTTGAGGATTTACATCGGGTAGTAGCAAATCCATACACTCTCCTAACTAAATTGGTACCTGAATTGGCATGGTTTACCGTCTTGGACCTAAAGGATGCCTTTTTCTGCCTGCCTCTGAGCCCAGAGAGCCAACTTTTGTTCGCATTCGAGTGGGAAAACCCAGAATCTGGAAGGAAAACACAGCTTACATGGACTGTGCTACCACAGGGCTTTAAAAATAGCCCAACACTTTTTGGAAATCAGCTAGCCAAAGACTTAGAACAGTGGAAACGCCCGCCTGGGACAGGAGTGGTATTACAGTATGTGGACGATATGTTACTTGCCACTGACACCAGAGAAACATGCCTAGAATGGACTGTGAGCCTGCTAAATTTCCTTGGACTTAATGGCTATAAAGTTTCTCCACAGAAGGCGCAGATAGCCCAGCAGCAAGTGACCTATCTGGGATATGAAATAACCGCAGGCCAACGGACACTCGGGAAGGAGAGGAAAGAAGCCATCTGCCAGACACCTCGACCACAGACGCCTAAGGAACTTCGGACCTTTCTAGGGATGACAGGATGGTGTCGTCTCTGGATATATAACTACGGACTCTTGGTAAAGCCGCTATACGAGTTACTAAAATCTAACTCAAAGAATATTGTGTGGAATAAGGAAGCAGACAGAGCCTTCCATCAGTTAAAAAAGAGGTTAATGGAAGCGCCTGCCCTGGGGTTACCCGATACTACTAAACCTTTCTGGTTGTTTTCCTATGAAAAGCAAGAAATGGCCTTAGGAGTCCTGGCTCAGAATCTGGGACCCTATCGGAGGGCGGTGGCATACTTCTCTAAACAGCTCGACGGAGTAAGTAAAGGGTGGCCTAGCTGTCTCCGAGCAGTGGCAGCAGTGGTAATAAACATCCAAGAGGCCCGTAAGTTCACCCTAGGCCAGAAAATCACAGTTATGGTTTCACACACCGTCTCAGCAGTACTGGAAGTAAAAGGAGGGCATTGGCTTTCGCCTCAGAGGTTTCTCAAGTACCAGGCTATCCTGATAGAGCAAGATGATGTAGAAATAACAGTAACTAATATTGTCAATCCAGCCTCTTTCCTCAGCGGAACAGCAGGAGAATCAGTGACCCATGACTGCTTGGAAACAATTGAGGCGGTGTACTCCAGTCGACCAGATCTGAAAGAGGAACCATTGGAAGATGCAGAGGATTCCTGGTTCACCGACGGGAGCAGCTTCATTCAGCAAGGGATACGTAAAGCTGGCTATGCGGTAACCACCACAGAGAAGGTAATAGAGTCCAAAGCTCTGGCCCCAAATACATCAGCCCAAAAGGCTGAGATAATAGCACTAACCCGAGCGCTGGAACTAGCCAAAGGAAAACGGATAAATATCTGGACAGACTCTAAATATGCTTTCGGGGTGGTGCATGCTCACGGGGCAGTCTGGAGAGAAAGAGGACTCTTATCTACACAAGGGAAACACATCAAACATGCTGAAGAAATTCTTAAACTCTTAGATGCAGTATTACTGCCTACCAAAGTGACTATCATGCACTGCAAAGCTCACCAAAAAGGGAACACCGCTGTGGAACTGGGTAACGCACTGGCGGACCGAGAAGCCAAAAGGGCAGCAGAAATGGGTAATACAGAAATACAATCCTTGGTCCCAGATGGTAAAATACAAATTGACGACGAACCTAAATATTCTAGGGATGATCACAAATTGATCAAAGACTTAAATGGGAAAATCGAAGGGAAATGGGCCAAAACCCCACAGGGAAAAATAATAGTGCCTTTTTCGTTATTATGGGCAGTGGTCATGGCAGAACATAGAAAATCCCATTGGGGAACAGAGGCACTTTACAGATACCTGAGTAGGATAATATGTGCTCGCAATCTATATGCCACGGTCAAACAAGTCACTCAGCAGTGTGAGGTATGTCTACAGAACAACCCTAGGACAGGTCCCAGAGTCCAGTTCGGCCAAATAGGAAAGGGAAACTATCCGGGACAACAATGGCAAATTGATTTCTCAGAACTTACAAGAAAAGGGGGGTTTCGATACCTATTGGTACTAACCGATACCTTTTCAGGATGGCCAGAGGCATTTCCCTGCCGAACCAATAAAACAAGAGAAGTGGTTAAAGCATTGTTGCAAGAAATTATACCAAGATTTGGGGTTCCCGCAGTGATTTCCTCGGACCGAGGATCTCATTTCACTGCAAAGGTTGTTTCAAAAGTAAGCAGATTATTGGGTATAGATTGGCAACTTCATACCCCATACAACCCACGATCGAGTGGTCAGGTAGAAAAGATGAATCACTTGATCAAAACTCAGATTGTGAAACTAGGCCAGGAAGCTAACTTGACCTGGCCCCAGTCATTACCATTAGCCCTTCTCAGGATAAGAACAAAACCCAGAACCAAAGAAGGTTTGAGCCCCTTTGAAATACTCTATGGGAGACCATATAGTGTACAAGACGGGACATCCACAGAGTTGGGGAATGAAATATTGACAGATTACATGATAAATTTACAAAAGCAGCTCCGAGAGGTAGAAAAACTGGTTCTAGTGACAAGGGGAACAAGATTCCATAGCTTTGTAAGGTGGCTTATACCATCCTTAGGCATTAGTGAATTGGAGAAAGCAATTGTAAACATATCAGCTACTATAGCAGCGCTTGAGAAATCTACAATAGGTGCTATACAGGCACTTCAACAAGAAGTCCAGTCATTAGCAAATGTAGTTGGACAAAATAGAACGGCATTAGATTTACTAACTTGGAAAGAGGGAGGCTTATGCGCAGTGATTAATCAGAGCTGTTGCTCATATGTAAACAAAGCGGAAGGATAGAAAAAGACTTACAAAATCTCATAGCTAAAACTCAGATCTTGCATCAGACTGCGCAGGATGATACCACATTTGGGTTCTCAGACCTTTGGGAAAAGTTAACCTCATGGTTACCTAGTCTGGCATGGCTTAGACAACTGTTTATCCTTCTAGTAGCAGTGCTTATGTTAGGAATTTTAGTGTGTGTAATAGCTAGATGTTTTATGTGTTGTACCATGGGGGCAAGAGACGAATACATGCAATGGAAAAAGCATCAGCTCCGGGAACGAGTGGAATCAGGGATGTATTTTAGAAATCAGATGGAGAAGGAAAGTGTGTTATAGGCAATTGTAAAAGAATTTACAAATGAACAAAGAAAAGGGGGGATTGAAACAGAAAACAGAGGGATTAACCATGACAGGGACGTATATCTCAACCTTGGAGGGGAGGAAAGAAAACAAAGAATTTCCCAATTAGCGGAGGCGGGCCTCAGCCTCGAAGGAACACTTCGCAAGCAAATGGGAACATCCTGACTGATAACAGGAGAAGATAACCAGAGACTTTACGACCCCTGCCAGACCACGCAGAGGACGAGCGGAACATCCTGATCGATTACAGGAAGACAGCAAGAGACTTTTACGGCCTCTATCAGCAAAACAATCGAATCGGTTCAGTGATCGTGGAGCTTACTCCCTAAGACGCCCCCCCAAAGAAAAACACCAGGAGAAGATACGCACATGCCTGAAGGATGAGACTTATTATAATGAGGCTCTGGAAATAATTAACATAGTCACACCTATTGTTAGAACTAATTGTATTAGCCCATCCCATAGTTTGCATATGTATGATTTACCTTATAAATAACTACGGGTTTAGCCTAAGGGTGTGCAAGTTTGGAGGAGCGATCCCCCTTGCACCCGGCACCGCAATAAACATACCTGCTTTATAACTCTCTGCGAGTTGTAAGGTTTGTTTCCGCACGTCAATTTGGCGACCCAGATGGGACCCTCTCTGTCCGGCTGCGGGACCTGCTGAGGACGGGACTCCTCTGGGCGCCCCCGAGATTTCTCGGAGGGACTCCCTTACTCATCCAGATCACCGCGGGGACAGACAAGGACCATCTATTGCGGACCAGGTATGTTTAGAGTTTTCTTAGGGGGGGACCTGTAAGCCGTGAGGAGACGTCCTACGCGTGGTAAAGAGTCGGCGTACTCGCCCCGGGGTATGCTCAAGCTTGGGCTAACGGTTGGGTTGTGCTTGTGTGGGATCCCTTGGTTTTATGTTAGTGCGTGGAAGTGTAACCCTGCGATACTGTTGGTTATATGTTGTATCTGTCCTAGGGTATCACTACCGTGTTATTACTTGTTGTATTTGTCATAAGATACCACTTCCGTGTTATTGTCTAATATAAGGTGGAAATTATTGTATGAGTGAACTGAGTGATTGAGACGCGGCACTGCTGCGGAGCGAGTGCGGAGTTCTGATCCGCGGTTCCGTGTTCTCCGCGAGGAGAGCGGCCGGAGACGAACGAAGCGTATGACAGACTGTAAAGAAACATTGTGTGAACCTGATATTGAGAAGATCGAGTGGCAGTGTCTTGGACACTCGGATAACGTTTGTGATCCTATTTTTATCCTAAAGTGTTTTGCTTGTAATACGGAGGTTTGGGTAGATCAGGAAGACGATTTTTGGTGTTCACAGTGTGGAAGCTGGACTGAGTGGGAAAAGATCGAGCGGGCGGGAGAATTGAAACAAGTAATCTGTGGAGACATAGCCTACCCCTGGAGATAAAGGTAGCGACAGGGATATAGTTGTACTATTTCCCGGGAGAGAAAACAGGAATAACACCCAGGTGACACACGGAGATCAGGGTCACCTCTTAATCAAGGGGTAGAAAGAGCATAAAATGGGCAATAAACAAGGAGGCGGGATAATGAAAAAGAGTCCTCTAGGATGTATCTTAGCACACTGGAAGGAGATCGGAGGCCCACCAGGTGGCAGCGTGGACAAGAAAACCTTAATTAAATATTGCAATCAATGGTGGCCTCTTTACAAGTTAGATGATCAGGAGAAATGGCCCGTTAACGGGACCCTTAATTACAATACTATATTACAATTAATGCTATTCCTTAGAAGGGAAAGAAAGTGGGATGAAGTTACATATGCGGACATGTTTTTCACCCTTCGAAATCACCCAGAATACCAACGGGACTGCGGGCTATTACCTCCACAAGACCCTATGGTATTAGCCTTAGAGAAAGAAAAAAATGAAAGAAATGAAAGCAGACATAAAAAGATGTTGCTCAGCCTGCAGCATAGGGCAAGGGTGCACAAGGCCTGAAAAGATTCAGGGTTTTGAAGATCAACTAATTGAAGTATTAAGTTTGGCCCTGATAGGAACTCCCATTACTCCAGGAGTGCCTGAGGAGATTAAAGACCAAATTTATCTGGGGGTATGGGCCTCGGGAGAGCCGGGGAGAGCAAAAAAGTGCTTCCCCTATAGCGATAAAACCCAAACAAGGAGCACGACCAGTGAGAGTCAAACAGTATCCCCTCAGGGTAGAGGATAGGAAGGGGATCCGACAAACTATAGACCAGTTTATCGAGTATGGGCGGCTGAAAGAATGTGAATCAGAGTATAACACTCCAATATTACCTGTCAAAAAGCCGGATGGTAGCTATCGCATAGTACAGGATCTCAGGGCTATCAACAAAATTGTTGAGGATTTACATCGGGTAGTAGCAAATCCATACACTCTCCTAACTAAATTGGTACCTGAATTGGCATGGTTTACCGTCTTGGACCTAAAGGATGCCTTTTTCTGCCTGCCTCTGAGCCCAGAGAGCCAACTTTTGTTCGCATTCGAGTGGGAAAACCCAGAATCTGGAAGGAAAACACAGCTTACATGGACTGTGCTACCACAGGGCTTTAAAAATAGCCCAACACTTTTTGGAAATCAGCTAGCCAAAGACTTAGAACAGTGGAAACGCCCGCCTGGGACAGGAATGGTATTACAGTATGTGGACGATATGTTACTTGCCACTGACACCAGAGAAACATGCCTAGAATGGACTGTGAGCCTGCTAAATTTCCTTGGACTTAATGGCTATAAAGTTTCTCCACAGAAGGCGCAGATAGCCCAGCAGCAAGTGACCTATCTGGGATATGAAATAACCGCAGGCCAACGGACACTCGGGAAGGAGAGGAAAGAAGCCATCTGCCAGACACCTCGACCACAGACGCCTAAGGAACTTCGGACCTTTCTAGGGATGACAGGATGGTGTCGTCTCTGGATATATAACTACGGACTCTTGGTAAAGCCGCTATACGAGTTACTAAAATCTAACTCAAAGAATATTGTGTGGAATAAGGAAGCAGACAGAGCCTTCCATCAGTTAAAAAAGAGGTTAATGGAAGCGCCTGCCCTGGGGTTACCCGATACTACTAAACCTTTCTGGTTGTTTTCCTATGAAAAGCAAGAAATGGCCTTAGGAGTCCTGGCTCAGAATCTGGGACCCTATCGGAGGGCGGTGGCATACTTCTCTAAACAGCTCGACGGAGTAAGTAAAGGGTGGCCTAGCTGTCTCCGAGCAGTGGCAGCAGTGGTAATAAACATCCAAGAGGCCCGTAAGTTCACCCTAGGCCAGAAAATCACAGTTATGGTTTCACACACCGTCTCAGCAGTACTGGAAGTAAAAGGAGGGCATTGGCTTTCGCCTCAGAGGTTTCTCAAGTACCAGGCTATCCTGATAGAGCAAGATGATGTAGAAATAACAGTAACTAATATTGTCAATCCAGCCTCTTTCCTCAGCGGAACAGCAGGAGAATCAGTGACCCATGACTGCTTGGAAACAATTGAGGCGGTGTACTCCAGTCGACCAGATCTGAAAGAGGAACCATTGGAAGATGCAGAGGATTCCTGGTTCACCGACGGGAGCAGCTTCATTCAGCAAGGGATACGTAAAGCTGGCTATGCGGTAACCACCACAGAGAAGGTAATAGAGTCCAAAGCTCTGGCCCCAAATACATCAGCCCAAAAGGCTGAGATAATAGCACTAACCCGAGCGCTGGAACTAGCCAAAGGAAAACGGATAAATATCTGGACAGACTCTAAATATGCTTTCGGGGTGGTGCATGCTCACGGGGCAGTCTGGAGAGAAAGAGGACTCTTATCTACACAAGGGAAACACATCAAACATGCTGAAGAAATTCTTAAACTCTTAGATGCAGTATTACTGCCTACCAAAGTGACTATCATGCACTGCAAAGCTCACCAAAAAGGGAACACCGCTGTGGAACTGGGTAACGCACTGGCGGACCGAGAAGCCAAAAGGGCAGCAGAAATGGGTAATACAGAAATACAATCCTTGGTCCCAGATGGTAAAATACAAATTGACGACGAACCTAAATATTCTAGGGATGATCACAAATTGATCAAAGACTTAAATGGGAAAATCGAAGGGAAATGGGCCAAAACCCCACAGGGAAAAATAATAGTGCCTTTTTCGTTATTATGGGCAGTGGTCATGGCAGAACATAGAAAATCCCATTGGGGAACAGAGGCACTTTACAGATACCTGAGTAGGATAATATGTGCTCGGAATCTATATGCCACGGTCAAACAAGTCACTCAGCAGTGTGAGGTATGTCTACAGAACAACCCTAGGACAGGTCCCAGAGTCCAGTTCGGCCAAATAGGAAAGGGAAACTATCCGGGACAACAATGGCAAATTGATTTCTCAGAACTTACAAGAAAAGGGGGGTTTCGATACCTATTGGTACTAACCGATACCTTTTCAGGATGGCCAGAGGCATTTCCCTGCCGAACCAATAAAACAAGAGAAGTGGTTAAAGCATTGTTGCAAGAAATTATACCAAGATTTGGGGTTCCCGCAGTGATTTCCTCGGACCGAGGATCTCATTTCACTGCAAAGGTTGTTTCAAAAGTAAGCAGATTATTGGGTATAGATTGGCAACTTCATACCCCATACAACCCACGATCGAGTGGTCAGGTAGAAAAGATGAATCACTTGATCAAAACTCAGATTGTGAAACTAGGCCAGGAAGCTAACTTGACCTGGCCCCAGTCATTACCATTAGCCCTTCTCAGGATAAGAACAAAACCCAGAACCAAAGAAGGTTTGAGCCCCTTTGAAATACTCTATGGGAGACCATATAGTGTACAAGACGGGACATCCACAGAGTTGGGGAATGAAATATTGACAGATTACATGATAAATTTACAAAAGCAGCTCCGAGAGGTAGAAAAACTGGTTCTAGTGACAAGGGGAACAAGATTCCATAGCTTTGTAAGGTGGCTTATACCATCCTTAGGCATTAGTGAATTGGAGAAAGCAATTGTAAACATATCAGCTACTATAGCAGCGCTTGAGAAATCTACAATAGGTGCTATACAGGCACTTCAACAAGAAGTCCAGTCATTAGCAAATGTAGTTGGACAAAATAGAACGGCATTAGATTTACTAACTTGGAAAGAGGGAGGCTTATGCGCAGTGATTAATCAGAGCTGTTGCTCATATGTAAACAAAGCGGAAGGATAGAAAAAGACTTACAAAATCTCATAGCTAAAACTCAGATCTTGCATCAGACTGCGCAGGATGATACCACATTTGGGTTCTCAGACCTTTGGGAAAAGTTAACCTCATGGTTACCTAGTCTGGCATGGCTTAGACAACTGTTTATCCTTCTAGTAGCAGTGCTTATGTTAGGAATTTTAGTGTGTGTAATAGCTAGATGTTTTATGTGTTGTACCATGGGGGCAAGAGACGAATACATGCAATGGAAAAAGCATCAGCTCCGGGAACGAGTGGAATCAGGGATGTATTTTAGAAATCAGATGGAGAAGGAAAGTGTGTTATAGGCAATTGTAAAAGAATTTACAAATGAACAAAGAAAAGGGGGGATTGAAACAGAAAACAGAGGGATTAACCATGACAGGGACGTATATCTCAACCTTGGAGGGGAGGAAAGAAAACAAAGAATTTCCCAATTAGCGGAGGCGGGCCTCAGCCTCGAAGGAACACTTCGCAAGCAAATGGGAACATCCTGACTGATAACAGGAGAAGATAACCAGAGACTTTACGACCCCTGCCAGACCACGCAGAGGACGAGCGGAACATCCTGATCGATTACAGGAAGACAGCAAGAGACTTTTACGGCCTCTATCAGCAAAACAATCGAATCGGTTCAGTGATCGTGGAGCTTACTCCCTAAGACGCCCCCCCAAAGAAAAACACCAGGAGAAGATACGCACATGCCTGAAGGATGAGACTTATTATAATGAGGCTCTGGAAATAATTAACATAGTCACACCTATTGTTAGAACTAATTGTATTAGCCCATCCCATAGTTTGCATATGTATGATTTACCTTATAAATAACTACGGGTTTAGCCTAAGGGTGTGCAAGTTTGGAGGAGCGATCCCCCTTGCACCCGGCACCGCAATAAACATACCTGCTTTATAACTCTCTGCGAGTTGTAAGGTTTGTTTCCGCACGTCAATTTGGCGACCCAGATGGGACCCTCTCTGTCCGGCTGCGGGACCTGCTGAGGACGGGACTCCTCTGGGCGCCCCCGAGATTTCTCGGAGGGACTCCCTTACTCATCCAGATCACCGCGGGGACAGACAAGGACCATCTATTGCGGACCAGGTATGTTTAGAGTTTTCTTAGGGGGGGACCTGTAAGCCGTGAGGAGACGTCCTACGCGTGGTAAAGAGTCGGCGTACTCGCCCCGGGGTATGCTCAAGCTTGGGCTAACGGTTGGGTTGTGCTTGTGTGGGATCCCTTGGTTTTATGTTAGTGCGTGGAAGTGTAACCCTGCGATACTGTTGGTTATATGTTGTATCTGTCCTAGGGTATCACTACCGTGTTATTACTTGTTGTATTTGTCATAAGATACCACTTCCGTGTTATTGTCTAATATAAGGTGGAAATTATTGTATGAGTGAACTGAGTGATTGAGACGCGGCACTGCTGCGGAGCGAGTGCGGAGTTCTGATCCGCGGTTCCGTGTTCTCCGCGAGGAGAGCGGCCGGAGACGAACGAAGCGTATGACAGACTGTAAAGAAACATTGTGTGAACCTGATATTGAGAAGATTGAGTGGCAGTGTCTTGGACACTCGGATAACGTTTGTGATCCTATTTTTATCCTAAAGTGTTTTGCTTGTAATACGGAGGTTTGGGTAGATCAGGAAGACGATTTTTGGTGTTCACAGTGTGGAAGCTGGACTGAGTGGGAAAAGATCGAGCGGGCGGGAGAATTGAAACAAGTAATCTGTGGAGACATAGCCTACCCCTGGAGATAAAGGTAGCGACAGGGATATAGTTGTACTATTTCCCGGGAGAGAAAACAGGAATAACACCCAGGTGACACACGGAGATCAGGGTCACCTCTTAATCAAGGGGTAGAAAGAGCATAAAATGGGCAATAAACAAGGAGGCGGGATAATGAAAAAGAGTCCTCTAGGATGTATCTTAGCACACTGGAAGGAGATCGGAGGCCCACCAGGTGGCAGCGTGGACAAGAAAACCTTAATTAAATATTGCAATCAATGGTGGCCTCTTTACAAGTTAGATGATCAGGAGAAATGGCCCGTTAACGGGACCCTTAATTACAATACTATATTACAATTAATGCTATTCCTTAGAAGGGAAAGAAAGTGGGATGAAGTTACATATGCGGACATGTTTTTCACCCTTCGAAATCACCCAGAATACCAACGGGACTGCGGGCTATTACCTCCACAAGACCCTATGGTATTAGCCTTAGAGAAAGAAAAAAATGAAAGAAATGAAAGCAGACATAAAAAGATGTTGCTCAGCCTGCAGCATAGGGCAAGGGTGCACAAGGCCTGAAAAGATTCAGGGTTTTGAAGATCAACTAATTGAAGTATTAAGTTTGGCCCTGATAGGAACTCCC
Source organism: Numenius arquata (assembly GCF_964106895.1). Taxonomy (NCBI): domain Eukaryota; kingdom Metazoa; phylum Chordata; class Aves; order Charadriiformes; family Scolopacidae; genus Numenius; species Numenius arquata. Next base: position 76,244 of record NW_027414926.1, read on the forward strand.
ATTACTCCAGGAGTGCCTGAGGAGATTAAAGACCAAATTTATCTGGGGGTATGGGCCTCGGGAGAGCCGGGGAGAGCAAAAAAGTGCTTCCCCTATAGCGATAAAACCCAAACAAGGAGCACGACCAGTGAGAGTCAAACAGTATCCCCTCAGGGTAGAGGATAGGAAGGGGATCCGACAAACTATAGACCAGTTTATCGAGTATGGGCGGCTGAAAGAATGTGAATCAGAGTATAACACTCCAATATTACCTGTCAAAAAGCCGGATGGTAGCTATCGCATAGTACAGGATCTCAGGGCTATCAACAAAATTGTTGAGGATTTACATCGGGTAGTAGCAAATCCATACACTCTCCTAACTAAATTGGTACCTGAATTGGCATGGTTTACCGTCTTGGACCTAAAGGATGCCTTTTTCTGCCTGCCTCTGAGCCCAGAGAGCCAACTTTTGTTCGCATTCGAGTGGGAAAACCCAGAATCTGGAAGGAAAACACAGCTTACATGGACTGTGCTACCACAGGGCTTTAAAAATAGCCCAACACTTTTTGGAAATCAGCTAGCCAAAGACTTAGAACAGTGGAAACGCCCGCCTGGGACAGGAATGGTATTACAGTATGTGGACGATATGTTACTTGCCACTGACACCAGAGAAACATGCCTAGAATGGACTGTGAGCCTGCTAAATTTCCTTGGACTTAATGGCTATAAAGTTTCTCCACAGAAGGCGCAGATAGCCCAGCAGCAAGTGACCTATCTGGGATATGAAATAACCGCAGGCCAACGGACACTCGGGAAGGAGAGGAAAGAAGCCATCTGCCAGACACCTCGACCACAGACGCCTAAGGAACTTCGGACCTTTCTAGGGATGACAGGATGGTGTCGTCTCTGGATATATAACTACGGACTCTTGGTAAAGCCGCTATACGAGTTACTAAAATCTAACTCAAAGAATATTGTGTGGAATAAGGAAGCAGACAGAGCCTTCCATCAGTTAAAAAAGAGGTTAATGGAAGCGCCTGCCCTGGGGTTACCCGATACTACTAAACCTTTCTGGTTGTTTTCCTATGAAAAGCAAGAAATGGCCTTAGGAGTCCTGGCTCAGAATCTGGGACCCTATCGGAGGGCGGTGGCATACTTCTCTAAACAGCTCGACGGAGTAAGTAAAGGGTGGCCTAGCTGTCTCCGAGCAGTGGCAGCAGTGGTAATAAACATCCAAGAGGCCCGTAAGTTCACCCTAGGCCAGAAAATCACAGTTATGGTTTCACACACCGTCTCAGCAGTACTGGAAGTAAAAGGAGGGCATTGGCTTTCGCCTCAGAGGTTTCTCAAGTACCAGGCTATCCTGATAGAGCAAGATGATGTAGAAATAACAGTAACTAATATTGTCAATCCAGCCTCTTTCCTCAGCGGAACAGCAGGAGAATCAGTGACCCATGACTGCTTGGAAACAATTGAGGCGGTGTACTCCAGTCGACCAGATCTGAAAGAGGAACCATTGGAAGATGCAGAGGATTCCTGGTTCACCGACGGGAGCAGCTTCATTCAGCAAGGGATACGTAAAGCTGGCTATGCGGTAACCACCACAGAGAAGGTAATAGAGTCCAAAGCTCTGGCCCCAAATACATCAGCCCAAAAGGCTGAGATAATAGCACTAACCCGAGCGCTGGAACTAGCCAAAGGAAAACGGATAAATATCTGGACAGACTCTAAATATGCTTTCGGGGTGGTGCATGCTCACGGGGCAGTCTGGAGAGAAAGAGGACTCTTATCTACACAAGGGAAACACATCAAACATGCTGAAGAAATTCTTAAACTCTTAGATGCAGTATTACTGCCTACCAAAGTGACTATCATGCACTGCAAAGCTCACCAAAAAGGGAACACCGCTGTGGAACTGGGTAACGCACTGGCGGACCGAGAAGCCAAAAGGGCAGCAGAAATGGGTAATACAGAAATACAATCCTTGGTCCCAGATGGTAAAATACAAATTGACGACGAACCTAAATATTCTAGGGATGATCACAAATTGATCAAAGACTTAAATGGGAAAATCGAAGGGAAATGGGCCAAAACCCCACAGGGAAAAATAATAGTGCCTTTTTCGTTATTATGGGCAGTGGTCATGGCAGAACATAGAAAATCCCATTGGGGAACAGAGGCACTTTACAGATACCTGAGTAGGATAATATGTGCTCGCAATCTATATGCCACGGTCAAACAAGTCACTCAGCAGTGTGAGGTATGTCTACAGAACAACCCTAGGACAGGTCCCAGAGTCCAGTTCGGCCAAATAGGAAAGGGAAACTATCCGGGACAACAATGGCAAATTGATTTCTCAGAACTTACAAGAAAAGGGGGGTTTCGATACCTATTGGTACTAACCGATACCTTTTCAGGATGGCCAGAGGCATTTCCCTGCCGAACCAATAAAACAAGAGAAGTGGTTAAAGCATTGTTGCAAGAAATTATACCAAGATTTGGGGTTCCCGCAGTGATTTCCTCGGACCGAGGATCTCATTTCACTGCAAAGGTTGTTTCAAAAGTAAGCAGATTATTGGGTATAGATTGGCAACTTCATACCCCATACAACCCACGATCGAGTGGTCAGGTAGAAAAGATGAATCACTTGATCAAAACTCAGATTGTGAAACTAGGCCAGGAAGCTAACTTGACCTGGCCCCAGTCATTACCATTAGCCCTTCTCAGGATAAGAACAAAACCCAGAACCAAAGAAGGTTTGAGCCCCTTTGAAATACTCTATGGGAGACCATATAGTGTACAAGACGGGACATCCACAGAGTTGGGGAATGAAATATTGACAGATTACATGATAAATTTACAAAAGCAGCTCCGAGAGGTAGAAAAACTGGTTCTAGTGACAAGGGGAACAAGATTCCATAGCTTTGTAAGGTGGCTTATACCATCCTTAGGCATTAGTGAATTGGAGAAAGCAATTGTAAACATATCAGCTACTATAGCAGCGCTTGAGAAATCTACAATAGGTGCTATACAGGCACTTCAACAAGAAGTCCAGTCATTAGCAAATGTAGTTGGACAAAATAGAACGGCATTAGATTTACTAACTTGGAAAGAGGGAGGCTTATGCGCAGTGATTAATCAGAGCTGTTGCTCATATGTAAACAAAGCGGAAGGATAGAAAAAGACTTACAAAATCTCATAGCTAAAACTCAGATCTTGCATCAGACTGCGCAGGATGATACCACATTTGGGTTCTCAGACCTTTGGGAAAAGTTAACCTCATGGTTACCTAGTCTGGCATGGCTTAGACAACTGTTTATCCTTCTAGTAGCAGTGCTTATGTTAGGAATTTTAGTGTGTGTAATAGCTAGATGTTTTATGTGTTGTACCATGGGGGCAAGAGACGAATACATGCAATGGAAAAAGCATCAGCTCCGGGAACGAGTGGAATCAGGGATGTATTTTAGAAATCAGATGGAGAAGGAAAGTGTGTTATAGGCAATTGTAAAAGAATTTACAAATGAACAAAGAAAAGGGGGGATTGAAACAGAAAACAGAGGGATTAACCATGACAGGGACGTATATCTCAACCTTGGAGGGGAGGAAAGAAAACAAAGAATTTCCCAATTAGCGGAGGCGGGCCTCAGCCTCGAAGGAACACTTCGCAAGCAAATGGGAACATCCTGACTGATAACAGGAGAAGATAACCAGAGACTTTACGACCCCTGCCAGACCACGCAGAAGACAAGCGGAACATCCTGATCGATTACAGGAAGATAGCAAGAGACTTTTACGGCCTCTATCAGCAAAACAATCGAATCGGTTCAGTGATCGTGGAACTTACTCCCTAAGACGCCCCCCCAAAGAAAAACACCAGGAGAAGATACGCACATGCCTGAAGGATGAGACTTATTATAATGAGGCTCCGGAAATAATTAACATAGTCACACCTATTGTTAGAACTAATTGTATTAGCCCATCCCATAGTTTGCATATGTATGATTTACCTTATAAATAACTACGGGTTTAGCCTAAGGGTGTGCAAGTTTGGAGGAGCGATCCCCCTTGCACCCGGTGCCACAATAAACATACCTGCTTTATAACTCTCTGCGAGTTGTAAGGTTTGTTTCCGCACGTCACAGCGTACCATTTAGATCCCTTGAGTACAAGCAATAGCGCGCGTTACCTCTCCGGTTTGATGCTCGCTGACAGGCCGAATCCTTTGTGGAACCTTAAGCTGTTGTTCCGGCTTCCCTATCTCTTGCTGGAAAAGGTCTCTCTCGTGCTCTCGGTCAATTGCTCGCTCCTGAAAGTGACAAAACAGTGAGGATGCACCATTTCACGTAAAAACTGTCTAAATTAAGGATATTACAGCTTCTTGCTTCTTTTAACACGAGGCTGCTAACGGTACGTCAGTAGCATTATTACATGTCAGTACGAGCCGGCAACGCGCGCTGGCAGCCCAGAAAGCCAACCCCACCCTGGGCTGCATCAAGAGAAGCGTGGCCAGCGGGTCACGGGAGGCGATTCTACCCCCCTCTACTCTGCGCGCGCGAGACCCCACCTGGAGTACGGTGTCCAGCTTTGGAGTCCTCGACACGGGAAGGACGTGGACCTGTTGGAAGGGGCCCAGCGGACGGCCACGAAAACCATCGGAGGGACGGAGCACCTCCCCTGTGAAGAGAGACTGAGAGAGCTGGGGTTGTTCAGCCTGGAGAAGAGAAGGCTCCGGGGAGACCTCAGAGCAGCCTTCCAATATCTGAAGGGAGCCTACGGGAGAGCCGGAGAGGGACTCTCTGTCGGGAAAGGTAGCGACAGGACAAGGGGTAACGGTTTTAAATCGGAAGAGGGGAGATTCAGACTAGATATTAGGAGGAAATTCTTTACCGTGAGGGTGGTGAGGCACTGGAACAGGTCGCCCGGGGAAGCTGTGGATGCCCCATCCCTGGAAGTGTTTAAGGCCAGGCTGGACGGGGCTTTGAGCAACCCGCTCTAGTGGAGGCGTCCCTGCCCAAGGCAGGGGGGCTGCAACACGATGATCTTGAAGGTCCCTTCCAATTCTAACCATTCTACGATTCTATGGTTTTTAAGGTGGCAGAACCTCTTGCGACTTCCATTAACAAAAACTACTCTCACCATTCGGGGCAACAAATCTCACATTTTTGAATAAAAACACGAGGACGGCACTGATACAGCCAGTATTATTTCACAAAAAGGACAGTTTTGTCTCTTCTGTTCAAAGCACAGCATACAAATAGCAATAGGCCAGTATTTTATGGTCTCCTTTCCTCGCGTTCATCCTTCATATATGTAGCATAAATAGGAATTAAGAATAGAAATTAACTTTGTGTTCATACTGAGGAGGAGCCAATGGGAAAAAAGAAATTCTAAATTTTGCATTTCAGTGTTACTTTTGACCAGCTGCAGTTGTTATATCCCACTCTGATATTTGGGGAATACATCTTTATACTGGAAATAAGGCACAGCCGCTGGCATCCGGTGAAACGTCACCTTCAAATGCCACTTTGCTGAACAGACAAACCTGATCAGACGCATTGAAATAAACTAGCTCAAGTAGCTGATACACAGAGGAATGCTCTGTCTAGCAACAGAAGCTTTTGCAAAAATGGAGGAAGCCAGAATAAAGCTGCAACAGTTACAAGTTGCAGATTTGAAAACCTCACCTGCTGTTTGAGCACCCCGCAGCCCGCCCAGCCCCTGCTTTCCCCCGCAGCCCCCAACACCCTCCTGCCCACCCCCCCTGCAGAACCAGCCAAAACGGCTTCTGCTCTCCGCCCCCGAACCGCATCACTTACTGCCCCCTTCCGAGCCCCAAAACCCAGCCGCTGAGCCTCTGCTCGAGTCCCCAAAACGCCGGACTCCACCCCCGCCCCTCAGCCCAAAGCCACACGACTCCCTCTCCGGCTGAAGCCCCAACACCAGCCACGCGAGCCCGTTTGCCAGCCCCGGGAGCCGCGAGCACCTCCCCAGACGCCTCAGCCCGCCCCCCCGCAACGCCGTCTCCCCTCGGAGCCGCCTCGGGACCCCGGCCGCCTTCCCCGCGCCCCCCCGCTGGCCTCGACGCTGTCCAGCTGCCTCGCGACGCTGTCCAGCGGCGCCGCGACGCTGTCCAGCGGCACCGCGACGCTGTCCGGCTGCCCGGTGCTTTCCGCCCGCGCCGGTCCGGTGCGGTGCGGTGCGGTCCGCGCCGCGCCGCGCCGCAGCCGCTTCTGCGCGCGCCGCCATTTTCCCCCGGCCCCCTCCGCTTCCGGAGCGGCTCGGCCCGCCCATGCGGCGCGCCCATTGGTCACGGCGCCGGAAGCGGCTTCCGTGCTCGGGGAGCCCGTCCCATTGGTCGGTCGCGCCGTCAATCTTCAGCGCCTCCCACCCCGGCCAATCGGAGCGCGGCAGGCGATCCGACCAATCGGAGCGCGGCGGTCGCGCTGTGATTGGCTCGTCCTCCTGTCAATCCGCCCGGGGGCGGTTGCCATGGTGAGGACGCCCCGCCCGGTGGCGCATGCGCAGTAGTGAGGGCGGCGCCGTCCTTACTACTGCGCATGCGCGACCGGGCGGGGCGTCCTCACCATGGCAACCGCCCCCGGGCGGATTGACAGGAGGACGAGCCAATCACAACGCGACCGCCGCGCTCCGATTGGTCGGATCGCCTGCCGCGCTCCGATTGGCCGGACTGGGACGCTAATGGCGGTTGCCATGGTGAGGAAGCCCCCTCCTCGTCGCGCATGCGCAGTAGTGAGGGCGGCGCCTTGCTCGCTACTGCCCCCTCGTGGACAAAAAGCGGTACTGCAGGTACGCAGGTACAGGGCGGGGGGGGGGGGGGGGGGGGGCGCGCATGCCCAGTAGAAAGGGGGGCGCTGCGCTCGCCGCCGCTGCCGCCCGTGCCAGCAGAAACCGGCGGTGCGGCTCGGGGAGCGGGGGGAGGCGGGACCGGGGAAGGTTCCCTTTTCCCCAAATTGGGGAAAATGTTATTCATGTTCGGGGTTCAATTTGGGGGTTCAATTTACGGTTCTGCAGCGTCAGCCCCCGCATGGGCGCCGTCCCCGGCGGCGGGGAAGGGCAAGAAAAACCCTAACAAAACCCTGAAGTCTTTTCCGTTGCGGAAAAGCACCGAAAAAAACCCCAAATTGAATAATTTTCCCCAATTTGGGGAAAATGGAACCTCCCAGGGCTCCGCCTTCCCCCCCCGCATCCGCCGAGCTGCAGCGCCGGTTTCTGCTGGCACGGGCGGCAGCGGCGAGCGCAGCGCCTCCCCCCCCCGTCCACTGCGCATGCGGCCGGACCCCCCTACCCCCGTACCTGCAGTACCGCTTTTTGTCCACAAGCGGCGGCAGTAGCGAGGGCGGCGCCACTCTTTCCACTGCGCATGCGCGCCCCCCACCTGCAGTACCGATTTTTGTCCACAAGGAGGCAGTAGCGAGCACGGCGCCGCCCTTACTACTGCGCATGCGCGACCAGGCGGGGCTTCCTCACCATGGCAACCGCCCCCGGGCGGATTGACAGGAAGACGAGCCAATCACAACGCGACCGCCGCGCTCCGATTGGTCGGATCGCCTGCCGCGCTCCGATTGGCCGGACTGGGACGCTAATGGCGGTTGCCATGGTGAGGAAGCCCCCTCCTCGTCGCGCATGCGCAGTAGTGAGGGCGGCGCCTTGCTCGCTACTGCCCCCTCGTGGACAAAAAGCGGTACTGCAGGTACGCAGGTACAGGGCGGGGGGGGGGGGGGGACGCGCATGCCCAGTAGAAAGGGGGGCGCTGCGCTCGCCGCCGCTGCCGCCCGTGCCAGCAGAAACCGGCGGTGCGGCTCGGGGAGCGGGGGGAGGCGGGACCGGGGAAGGTTCCCTTTTCCCCAAATTGGGGAAAATGTTATTCATGTTCGGGGTTCAATTTGGGGGTTCAATTTACGGTTCTGCAGCGTCAGCCCCCGCATGGGCGCCGTCCCCGGCGGCGGGGAAGGGCAAGAAAAACCCTAACAAAACCCTGAAGTCTTTTCCGTTGCGGAAAAGCACCGAAAGAAACCCCAAATTGAATAATTTTCCCCAATTTGGGGAAAATGGAACCTCCCAGGGCTCCGCCTTCCCCCCCCGCATCCGCCGAGCTGCAGCGCCGGTTTCTGCTGGCACGGGCGGCAGCGGCGAGCGCAGCGCCTCCCCCCCCCCGTCCACTGCGCATGCGGCCGGACCCCCCTACCCCCGTACCTGCAGTACCGCTTTTTGTCCACAAGCGGCGGCAGTAGCGAGGGCGGCGCCACTCTTTCCACTGCGCATGCGCGCCCCCCACCTGCAGTACCGATTTTTGTCCACAAGGAGGCAGTAGCGAGCACGGCGCCGCCCTTACTACTGCGCATGCGCGACCAGGCGGGGCTTCCTCACCATGGCAACCGCCCCCGGGCGGATTGACAGGAAGACGAGCCAATCACAACGCGACCGCCGCGCTCCGATTGGTCGGATCGCCTGCCGCGCTCCGATTGGCCGGAGGGGGACGTCAATGGCGGTTGCCATGGTGAGGACGCCCCGCCCGGTGGCGCATGCGCAGTAGTGAGGGCGGCGCCGTCCTTACTACTGCGCATGCGCGACCAGGCGGGGCTTCCTCACCATGGCAACCGCCCCCGGGCGGATTGACAGGAGGACGAGCCAATCACAACGCGACCGCCCCGCTCCGATTGGTCGGATCGCCTGCCGCGCTCCGATTGGCCGGACTGGGAGGCGCTGGAGATTGACGGCGCGACCGACCAATGGGACGGGGGCTCCTAGGGGACGGACGCCGCTTACGGCACCGCGACCAATGGGCGCGCGGTATGGGCGGGCCGAGCCGCTCCGGAACCGGAGGGGGCCGGGGGAAAACGGCGGCCAGCCCAGAAATCGCTGCGGACCGGTCCGCAGCGGGCGGAAAGCACCGGGCAGCCGGACAGCGCCCACGCCCCCTTCCTTGTCCCCCTCTGAGACCTCACCGGGGCCATGAGCGGTGACCGCTCTCAGCCCGCTTCCCTCCACCCAGGGACCGTGACCACTTACCGGCGGGCAGGCCTTCCCGCTCTCTGCCCTGTCCCCGCTCGCAGTCCGGGCAGCCGCAGCCGTCGCCTCGGCGCCAAAAACCTCCGGTGTTCGCCCCGCAACCAGCCCCAGGGACGCCGCGGCGCTCTGCGCGTGGCCCCGGGGGCCGTGGGGGCGACAGCAGCCAGTCCGCCGGCGTCCAGGAAGGCAGGCGGGGGTGCCGCCTTATCCACCACAGAGACATCGGGGAGCTTTGCGTCCCTGCAGGAAAACGGGGCTGCGTTTTTTTCCTCCTGTCCCGCTGCACCGATCCAGCTCCCCAGGGCGGGAGGGGAAACGGGGGAAGGGGCTGCTTTTCATAGAATCATAGAATCGTCTAGGTTGCAAGAGACCCTTGGCATCATCGAGTCCAACCATCTACCCTACTCTACAAAGTTCTCCCCTACACCATATCCCCCAACACCACATCTCAACGGTTCTTAAACACATCCAGGGATGGTGACTCGACCACCTCCCTGGGTAGCCTGTTCCAATGCCCGACCACTTCCTCTGTGAAACATTCTTTCCTAATGTCCAGTCTAAACCTACCCTGTTGGAGCTTGAAGCCGTTCCCTCTCGTTCTGTCATTACCTACCCGTGCCAAGAGACCAGCACCGACCTCTCTACAGTGTCCTTTCAAGTAGTTTTAGAGAGTGACGAGGTCTCCCCTCAGCCCCCTCTTCCTCATACTAAACAGTCCCAGCTCCTTCAACCGCTCTTCATAGGATTTGTTTTCCAGGCCCTTCACCAGCTTCGTTGCCCTCCTCTGCACTCGCTCCAGCACCTCGACATCTCTCTTGGATTGAGGTGCCCAAAACCGGACGCAATACTCCAGGTGCGGCCTCACCAGTGCCGAGTACAGGGGCACAATCGCCTCCCTACTTCTGCTGCTCACGCTGTTTCTAACACAAGCCAGGATGCCGTTGGCTTTCGTGGCCACCTGGGCACACTGCCGGCTCACGTTCAGCCGCTTGTCCATTAGCACCCCCAGGTCTCTTTCTTCCAGGTGGTTTTCCAGCCACATTTCCCCAAGCCTGTAGCGCTGCTCGGGGTTATTGTGGCCCACGCGCAGAACCTGGCACTTGCCCTTGTTGAAACTCATACCACTGATGTTGGCCCAACGATCCAATCTACCTAAGTCTCTCTGTAGAGCTTCCCTATCCTCCTGGGAACCAACACTCCTGCTTAAAGCGCTTTTGAAAGCGCTTGGACGCCGGCAAGAGAGAGCAGAGGGGAGGGCCAGTTTGGAAATCCCTTCTAGCGATAGGCTCTCTTTGCAGTCTGGAACCATCTACAGCACAGGCGTTTACGCCTCCGCACTGACCGACCCGTGGGTAAGACTTAGGGAAAACGGATGCTCTTGATACACTTCGACAGAACGTCTGCTAAGAGTCACATCTGTTTAGACTTACAGATTAACACGCACGATAGATAGACAACATCCAATTGGACTAGCGACCTGTCCAGACATCCGCTTTGACGCTTCAATCTCTCTTTATAAATAAATCTTTTAAAAAATCTTTCCGTCGTCTAAACTCCCATTAAATAATACAGAATCCTTAGAGATACGGGTTGGTATTTGGAACTCCTTTTATATACGTAAGGGAATATTATTTTTCAACACACAGAAAAATGAGAGATTGTTCTCTACTCCAATGCCTCACCCCCGCATATACAGCTTTTAACATTTTTTAAACACCACCGCCCAAAACCCCAACCACCTGCCCCGCACCAAGTTTTCAGGCGTTTGGGGGCCGTGACCCACCCTCTTGTGGGGGGAACCCCACTTAACCCCCACTCACCTGCTCCTCCGCCGCACCGTCGCTCCCCCGCTGACATCCGGCTGCCCCAAATGACATCATCACACCACCACCCCCCCCCACACACACACCGGTTTTTTTAATTCGCCCCAAAAAATGCACCGAACGACCAGACCCAGGGCTGGCCCCTTCCCCTCAGGCGGCTCCACCACCGGCTGCAAACCCGGGCCGGGGCATCTGTCGAGCAGCACGAGACGCGGACAACGAGGCACCTGCAAAACAAACAGCAAACCCCAACTGGAGATCAGCATCATCAAACGAAAGAGCACCGAAGACAGTAGAGGAATTCCCTCCGGCCGAGGGACAGGACAGGAGCTGAGCTACAGGAGGATTGCGGGGAAACAGCTCCGCTCCAAAGACGGCACGGCCTGCCAAAGCCGGAGCCATCCCGACGCTTCAGGTCCCTATTCAGACTGACCCGTGCCACTTGCAACACCTTCTCAGCCTAACAGCGGAACAAACCCTCCGCCCGCTGGGGGGAAGCGCCTCCTCCCTTCCCTTTCCCTGCCGCTGGAAAGCTCTGCGCGCGTTTAGATACGGCCAAGAAAAATACTCACGCTAGAAAAGCCTCGGACTTTTTCTTCGGCGCTAATTCAACTGGCACAGCTCCGAACCCCCACCGTTGCGCTCTCCGTCTCCAGAACGCGCAGTTGTCATTTGACCGGGGGCTGCTTTCTCTCCTACCCAAGGAGGAGGGACATCTGGCCGGCGGCACTGCCCGAGAGAGATGCTACCGCACTGCCGGGGAAACGCGACGCTGAAAGCCAGGCAGAAATCAGGTTCTTCAGAGCGCTCCGCCTAAAGAAAAGGGGGGGGAAAAACAAAAAACAAAAAAACTAGAAAAAAAACCCAACCAAAAACCCAACCCGTTACCTTCAGTCGCCTCTCTTTTCAAAGATTTGGAACAAATACCTCGCCGCTTAGGGACGCCTAAGACGCTGTAGGCTACAGCCGGTGGACGGTTGCCGTTTAAAGCCTGCAAGTCAGTTTGCACGTTATACGACTTTAACCCTTTTTTTAAAGTCTCCTTTACGATAGAAAAAACCAGGAAGGTAAGAGATTCCCCAAACGGCTGTACTTTTGGCGGGGGGAAATCCAATCCCCGGTGCCGCAATCCACCAGGCTACCGAAAACGACCGGCGGACCGGCCAAGGCTTTTGGCTGTGCCGAACACGCAGAGGAACAGGGTTTGGCCGTGTCCCCGCTGTTACGGGGGACCCAGAGCCCAAAGGCCGGCCATGCCATCGGCCGTCGGAAGAGGTGCCGCGCTCGGGCCTTTGGAAGGACATCGTCTTTCTTTTTGTCCCTATTTAATAGAGCGCGCGACGTCTCCTCGCTGATGACTTCTGCTGCCCAGCGCATCGTCTCCGAGGATCCCCTCTCGTGGGAACTTCAGGAGAGGCAACCGCTTGGCACGAGAAACCGGTTCCCTTTCAGAAAGGGAAACCTCCTTCCGACTGACGTCCAAATGACACGCCGTAGGCTACGGACAACGGACGTTCCTGGAAGGCTCGACTCACCTAAGCCACCTCAGGACTCGCCGCCACCAGTGACGAGGCTGATGATGCTCCTTGGTTCGTGGCAAAGCCTGGAAAACAGGCAGAAGCGGCGCCGGTTCGTCCTGTTTTGTCCACGTCTCTTCGTTGACCGCCCCGGCTTTCAGCGCAGATGCCATGAAAGAGGAGTGACAAAGAAAAGGCGAGGTCAGGCAGCAAAAGAGCTCTGCAGGCTGCCACCTGCAGTCAACCGCGCACCCTGTTTTGGAAGCCACACGCCCGCCCGCCCGCCACCCCCCGCCCAAAACAAACAAACAAAGAGACAAGAACCCCGGCACCTGGCCTCTTTCTTGTCTTCAGGAGCTCATCCTGAAGCTCATCGCTTCTGTCTTGTCAGAGCAGGAAGCGCAGACCATCTGTATCCCGAGGACACCTGACCGGGATTAACACGTGTCCAGAGGTAGTCCCCATCTCTACGAGCGTGTCGCTTTGGTGCTTTTAATAATCCTAACTCGACGGTAGTCACTGGGACGGTCCTTTACGGTGGCTTCTTCAGACTTCTGGATCGCCAGTCCCAGTATTTCCATTTCATCCTGCCAAAAAAAACCCCAAACCACGTTACAGCTGCACATAACATTTTCTGCCTGTTCTTGTACGAGTATTTAAGGCGTAGGAGAAAGAGAAGATCTGAAAGGCAGAAGAGGCATTCAAAAACCGTGCAACTATGAAAAAGTAAAGCAGCTCTCTCGGAAAAGCACGAGAAACGGCCATAAAAGGTATACTTATGAAATACGCCAAGTAATATCGGGGCACCAAAATATACTATACAGGAAGGCTAGGTGGCTCATTTGACAGAAATTCGATGTAAATCTAATACAGTACCGAGAATTCTGTCTGTAAATGGATAATATCCGGCACCACTCAGCTCTAAAATTGCCGCTGCGCCTGCGGTGCTCCTAGATTCTATCTTCCTGCCTGTGAAAAATCCGACTTTAAAAGCATCTAGTACGAACCTTAAAGTTTTCATCACAGTTACAGCCATCTTTCACCTTAAAGCATGCTTTACATTTCTGCCAACTTGGAGTGTACACGTCTGTGTATACACGCTTATAATTCAGGACGATTTCCACAAATCGTTTCTGTGCAGAAAAACAGGCCTCGTTTCATTATGCAATCAAATTTGAAATTTTTTTTCTCGGGAGAAGTTTTGCCTTTTTAACTGTGAGAATTTTAACTAGGAATTCACACGCTACCCATGCCTCAAATTACGAGGAGACGCATCACAAAACGAACTCAAAACGAACATCCCGGATTCAGGAAAACTAATTGTGCCTCCCCCCTCTGTGGAACGTGTCCGTAGGACAGGAGCGGGCACCCGCTTTGCCACAGAAGCAGACGGATGCGGAATTGCTCCACGCGTGTCGGTTAACACACATTCGGCTAATGGCCCACCACTCCTTGTACGCACAGGCTGACGACAGCCAGGTCGCCCGGTACGGGCTGAACACTTTGCAGGATTTGTTACAAACCTTTTTAGTGAAATAGATTTTGAAACCCCAGGAAACACACCCCTACCTCCGAGAATTGTAAGGCAATAAATATTTTGACAACTTACATTTCACGTCTATCCATGTATGTCCCATTACTGTCTGTGGTCATAAACTATCTAATATAGAATACTAAACGTTGCTACCATTTAAGAACCGAACGACAGCAACTGAACCGAACCGAAAGGAAGAGCTTTTCTTTGAAAATCGCAGTGCCACCTGAGAAGAAGCTGAAGACTGAAAATCGGGCGAGAGAATCACGCAAAAATATCAGCCTTGCTCTAAAAGCAAGACAGGAGAAAACCCACCAAAAAATAAAATGCAGTTTAATTGACCCAAAGGTCACCAAACAAAACAGGCAAAAAGCTTCACAATACACAGCGTTTGCACCGCTGTCGCTTTTCTGGCTTTTGCTGGGCCTAAGAGGTTGCTGTGACTTCCTCGAGCTGCCCTTCTGCGGTCACCAGATTGTTTCAGGGGAGACAGACGTCTCCCGGGGAGGCGCACGCAGAGAGCGCCGCTACGTCTCGGCTGTGACCCCTTGGTCACTGCGTTCCTGCGGTGCCCGTACCCGTGCTACCAACAGGACGTCACAAAAGGACACAAGAGCAGGGGGAATCGCTACAGGAGTCCTGAATGTTTCCACGGGCTTTTGAAAACCCCATTTTCTAAATTAAGTTACGCGAGGGAGTCTTTTTGAAAGTTACGAGGCTTCTGTGTGTCTGCTACTAAAAACATCCAACCGACCGACTCAAAAAACACCCAGAACACACTTTCCCCACGTTCCCCCGACACCGTAGCCTTTCATCTCGGGGGATTTCATTTCCTGCCTTGCGAATGGATGCAGGTTAGGGACACCATAAAACAGCTTCCCTAGGGTATCCGAACGGCTGTCAGCTGAAACAGAAAACAGAGGGATTAACCATGACAGGGACGTATATCTCAACCTTGGAGGGGAGGAAAGAAAACAAAGAATTTCCCAATTAGCGGAGGCGGGCCTCAGCCTCGAAGGAACACTTCGCAAGCAAATGGGAACATCCTGACTGATAACAGGAGAAGATAACCAGAGACTTTACGACCCCTGCCAGACCACGCAGAAGACAAGCGGAACATCCTGATCGATTACAGGAAGACAGCAAGAGACTTTTACGGCCTCTATCAGCAAAACAATCGAATCGGTTCAGTGATCGTGGAGCTTACTCCCTAAGACGCCCCCCCAAAGAAAAACACCAGGAGAAGATACGCACATGCCTGAAGGATGAGACTTATTATAATGAGGCTCTGGAAATAATTAACATAGTCACACCTATTGTTAGAACTAATTGTATTAGCCCATCCCATAGTTTGCATATGTATGATTTACCTTATAAATAACTACGGGTTTAGCCTAAGGGTGTGCAAGTTTGGAGGAGCGATCCCCCTTGCACCCGGCACCGCAATAAACATACCTGCTTTATAACTCTCTGCGAGTTGTAAGGTTTGTTTCCGCACGTCAATTTGGCGACCCAGATGGGACCCTCTCTGTCCGGCTGCGGGACCTGCTGAGGACGGGACTCCTCTGGGCGCCCCCGAGATTTCTCGGAGGGACTCCCTTACTCATCCAGATCACCGCGGGGACAGACAAGGACCATCTATTGCGGACCAGGTATGTTTAGAGTTTTCTTAGGGGGGGACCTGTAAGCCGTGAGGAGACGTCCTACGCGTGGTAAAGAGTCGGCGTACTCGCCCCGGGGTATGCTCAAGCTTGGGCTAACGGTTGGGTTGTGCTTGTGTGGGATCCCTTGGTTTTATGTTAGTGCGTGGAAGTGTAACCCTGCGATACTGTTGGTTATATGTTGTATCTGTCCTAGGGTATCACTACCGTGTTATTACTTGTTGTATTTGTCATAAGATACCACTTCCGTGTTATTGTCTAATATAAGGTGGAAATTATTGTATGAGTGAACTGAGTGATTGAGACGCGGCACTGCTGCGGAGCGAGTGCGGAGTTCTGATCCGCGGTTCCGTGTTCTCCGCGAGGAGAGCGGCCGGAGACGAACGAAGCGTATGACAGACTGTAAAGAAACATTGTGTGAACCTGATATTGAGAAGATTGAGTGGCAGTGTCTTGGACACTCGGATAACGTTTGTGATCCTATTTTTATCCTAAAGTGTTTTGCTTGTAATACGGAGGTTTGGGTAGATCAGGAAGACGATTTTTGGTGTTCACAGTGTGGAAGCTGGACTGAGTGGGAAAAGATCGAGCGGGCGGGAGAATTGAAACAAGTAATCTGTGGAGACATAGCCTACCCCTGGAGATAAAGGTAGCGACAGGGATATAGTTGTACTATTTCCCGGGAGAGAAAACAGGAATAACACCCAGGTGACACACGGAGATCAGGGTCACCTCTTAATCAAGGGGTAGAAAGAGCATAAAATGGGCAATAAACAAGGAGGCGGGATAATGAAAAAGAGTCCTCTAGGATGTATCTTAGCACACTGGAAGGAGATCGGAGGCCCACCAGGTGGCAGCGTGGACAAGAAAACCTTAATTAAATATTGCAATCAATGGTGGCCTCTTTACAAGTTAGATGATCAGGAGAAATGGCCCGTTAACGGGACCCTTAATTACAATACTATATTACAATTAATGCTATTCCTTAGAAGGGAAAGAAAGTGGGATGAAGTTACATATGCGGACATGTTTTTCACCCTTCGAAATCACCCAGAATACCAACGGGACTGCGGGCTATTACCTCCACAAGACCCTATGGTATTAGCCTTAGAGAAAGAAAAAAATGAAAGAAATGAAAGCAGACATAAAAAGATGTTGCTCAGCCTGCAGCATAGGGCAAGGGTGCACAAGGCCTGAAAAGATTCAGGGTTTTGAAGATCAACTAATTGAAGTATTAAGTTTGGCCCTGATAGGAACTCCCATTACTCCAGGAGTGCCTGAGGAGATTAAAGACCAAATTTATCTGGGGGTATGGGCCTCGGGAGAGCCGGGGAGAGCAAAAAAGTGCTTCCCCTATAGCGATAAAACCCAAACAAGGAGCACGACCAGTGAGAGTCAAACAGTATCCCCTCAGGGTAGAGGATAGGAAGGGGATCCGACAAACTATAGACCAGTTTATCGAGTATGGGCGGCTGAAAGAATGTGAATCAGAGTATAACACTCCAATATTACCTGTCAAAAAGCCGGATGGTAGCTATCGCATAGTACAGGATCTCAGGGCTATCAACAAAATTGTTGAGGATTTACATCGGGTAGTAGCAAATCCATACACTCTCCTAACTAAATTGGTACCTGAATTGGCATGGTTTACCGTCTTGGACCTAAAGGATGCCTTTTTCTGCCTGCCTCTGAGCCCAGAGAGCCAACTTTTGTTCGCATTCGAGTGGGAAAACCCAGAATCTGGAAGGAAAACACAGCTTACATGGACTGTGCTACCACAGGGCTTTAAAAATAGCCCAACACTTTTTGGAAATCAGCTAGCCAAAGACTTAGAACAGTGGAAACGCCCGCCTGGGACAGGAATGGTATTACAGTATGTGGACGATATGTTACTTGCCACTGACACCAGAGAAACATGCCTAGAATGGACTGTGAGCCTGCTAAATTTCCTTGGACTTAATGGCTATAAAGTTTCTCCACAGAAGGCGCAGATAGCCCAGCAGCAAGTGACCTATCTGGGATATGAAATAACCGCAGGCCAACGGACACTCGGGAAGGAGAGGAAAGAAGCCATCTGCCAGACACCTCGACCACAGACGCCTAAGGAACTTCGGACCTTTCTAGGGATGACAGGATGGTGTCGTCTCTGGATATATAACTACGGACTCTTGGTAAAGCCGCTATACGAGTTACTAAAATCTAACTCAAAGAATATTGTGTGGAATAAGGAAGCAGACAGAGCCTTCCATCAGTTAAAAAAGAGGTTAATGGAAGCGCCTGCCCTGGGGTTACCCGATACTACTAAACCTTTCTGGTTGTTTTCCTATGAAAAGCAAGAAATGGCCTTAGGAGTCCTGGCTCAGAATCTGGGACCCTATCGGAGGGCGGTGGCATACTTCTCTAAACAGCTCGACGGAGTAAGTAAAGGGTGGCCTAGCTGTCTCCGAGCAGTGGCAGCAGTGGTAATAAACATCCAAGAGGCCCGTAAGTTCACCCTAGGCCAGAAAATCACAGTTATGGTTTCACACACCGTCTCAGCAGTACTGGAAGTAAAAGGAGGGCATTGGCTTTCGCCTCAGAGGTTTCTCAAGTACCAGGCTATCCTGATAGAGCAAGATGATGTAGAAATAACAGTAACTAATATTGTCAATCCAGCCTCTTTCCTCAGCGGAACAGCAGGAGAATCAGTGACCCATGACTGCTTGGAAACAATTGAGGCGGTGTACTCCAGTCGACCAGATCTGAAAGAGGAACCATTGGAAGATGCAGAGGATTCCTGGTTCACCGACGGGAGCAGCTTCATTCAGCAAGGGATACGTAAAGCTGGCTATGCGGTAACCACCACAGAGAAGGTAATAGAGTCCAAAGCTCTGGCCCCAAATACATCAGCCCAAAAGGCTGAGATAATAGCACTAACCCGAGCGCTGGAACTAGCCAAAGGAAAACGGATAAATATCTGGACAGACTCTAAATATGCTTTCGGGGTGGTGCATGCTCACGGGGCAGTCTGGAGAGAAAGAGGACTCTTATCTACACAAGGGAAACACATCAAACATGCTGAAGAAATTCTTAAACTCTTAGATGCAGTATTACTGCCTACCAAAGTGACTATCATGCACTGCAAAGCTCACCAAAAAGGGAACACCGCTGTGGAACTGGGTAACGCACTGGCGGACCGAGAAGCCAAAAGGGCAGCAGAAATGGGTAATACAGAAATACAATCCTTGGTCCCAGATGGTAAAATACAAATTGACGACGAACCTAAATATTCTAGGGATGATCACAAATTGATCAAAGACTTAAATGGGAAAATCGAAGGGAAATGGGCCAAAACCCCACAGGGAAAAATAATAGTGCCTTTTTCGTTATTATGGGCAGTGGTCATGGCAGAACATAGAAAATCCCATTGGGGAACAGAGGCACTTTACAGATACCTGAGTAGGATAATATGTGCTCGCAATCTATATGCCACGGTCAAACAAGTCACTCAGCAGTGTGAGGTATGTCTACAGAACAACCCTAGGACAGGTCCCAGAGTCCAGTTCGGCCAAATAGGAAAGGGAAACTATCCGGGACAACAATGGCAAATTGATTTCTCAGAACTTACAAGAAAAGGGGGGTTTCGATACCTATTGGTACTAACCGATACCTTTTCAGGATGGCCAGAGGCATTTCCCTGCCGAACCAATAAAACAAGAGAAGTGGTTAAAGCATTGTTGCAAGAAATTATACCAAGATTTGGGGTTCCCGCAGTGATTTCCTCGGACCGAGGATCTCATTTCACTGCAAAGGTTGTTTCAAAAGTAAGCAGATTATTGGGTATAGATTGGCAACTTCATACCCCATACAACCCACGATCGAGTGGTCAGGTAGAAAAGATGAATCACTTGATCAAAACTCAGATTGTGAAACTAGGCCAGGAAGCTAACTTGACCTGGCCCCAGTCATTACCATTAGCCCTTCTCAGGATAAGAACAAAACCCAGAACCAAAGAAGGTTTGAGCCCCTTTGAAATACTCTATGGGAGACCATATAGTGTACAAGACGGGACATCCACAGAGTTGGGGAATGAAATATTGACAGATTACATGATAAATTTACAAAAGCAGCTCCGAGAGGTAGAAAAACTGGTTCTAGTGACAAGGGGAACAAGATTCCATAGCTTTGTAAGGTGGCTTATACCATCCTTAGGCATTAGTGAATTGGAGAAAGCAATTGTAAACATATCAGCTACTATAGCAGCGCTTGAGAAATCTACAATAGGTGCTATACAGGCACTTCAACAAGAAGTCCAGTCATTAGCAAATGTAGTTGGACAAAATAGAACGGCATTAGATTTACTAACTTGGAAAGAGGGAGGCTTATGCGCAGTGATTAATCAGAGCTGTTGCTCATATGTAAACAAAGCGGAAGGATAGAAAAAGACTTACAAAATCTCATAGCTAAAACTCAGATCTTGCATCAGACTGCGCAGGATGATACCACATTTGGGTTCTCAGACCTTTGGGAAAAGTTAACCTCATGGTTACCTAGTCTGGCATGGCTTAGACAACTGTTTATCCTTCTAGTAGCAGTGCTTATGTTAGGAATTTTAGTGTGTGTAATAGCTAGATGTTTTATGTGTTGTACCATGGGGGCAAGAGACGAATACATGCAATGGAAAAAGCATCAGCTCCGGGAACGAGTGGAATCAGGGATGTATTTTAGAAATCAGATGGAGAAGGAAAGTGTGTTATAGGCAATTGTAAAAGAATTTACAAATGAACAAAGAAAAGGGGGGATTGAAACAGAAAACAGAGGGATTAACCATGACAGGGACGTATATCTCAACCTTGGAGGGGAGGAAAGAAAACAAAGAATTTCCCAATTAGCGGAGGCGGGCCTCAGCCTCGAAGGAACACTTCGCAAGCAAATGGGAACATCCTGACTGATAACAGGAGAAGATAACCAGAGACTTTACGACCCCTGCCAGACCACGCAGAAGACAAGCGGAACATCCTGATCGATTACAGGAAGATAGCAAGAGACTTTTACGGCCTCTATCAGCAAAACAATCGAATCGGTTCAGTGATCGTGGAACTTACTCCCTAAGACGCCCCCCCAAAGAAAAACACCAGGAGAAGATACGCACATGCCTGAAGGATGAGACTTATTATAATGAGGCTCCGGAAATAATTAACATAGTCACACCTATTGTTAGAACTAATTGTATTAGCCCATCCCATAGTTTGCATATGTATGATTTACCTTATAAATAACTACGGGTTTAGCCTAAGGGTGTGCAAGTTTGGAGGAGCGATCCCCCTTGCACCCGGTGCCACAATAAACATACCTGCTTTATAACTCTCTGCGAGTTGTAAGGTTTGTTTCCGCACGTCACAGCGTACCATTTAGATCCCTTGAGTACAAGCAATAGCGCGCGTTACCTCTCCGGTTTGATGCTCGCTGACAGGCCGAATCCTTTGTGGAACCTTAAGCTGTTGTTCCGGCTTCCCTATCTCTTGCTGGAAAAGGTCTCTCTCGTGCTCTCGGTCAATTGCTCGCTCCTGAAAGTGACAAAACAGTGAGGATGCACCATTTCACGTAAAAACTGTCTAAATTAAGGATATTACAGCTTCTTGCTTCTTTTAACACGAGGCTGCTAACGGTACGTCAGTAGCATTATTACATGTCAGTACGAGCCGGCAACGCGCGCTGGCAGCCCAGAAAGCCAACCCCACCCTGGGCTGCATCAAGAGAAGCGTGGCCAGCGGGTCACGGGAGGCGATTCTACCCCCCTCTACTCTGCGCGCGCGAGACCCCACCTGGAGTACGGTGTCCAGCTTTGGAGTCCTCGACACGGGAAGGACGTGGACCTGTTGGAAGGGGCCCAGCGGACGGCCACGAAAACCATCGGAGGGACGGAGCACCTCCCCTGTGAAGAGAGACTGAGAGAGCTGGGGTTGTTCAGCCTGGAGAAGAGAAGGCTCCGGGGAGACCTCAGAGCAGCCTTCCAATATCTGAAGGGAGCCTACGGGAGAGCCGGAGAGGGACTCTCTGTCGGGAAAGGTAGCGACAGGACAAGGGGTAACGGTTTTAAATCGGAAGAGGGGAGATTCAGACTAGATATTAGGAGGAAATTCTTTACCGTGAGGGTGGTGAGGCACTGGAACAGGTCGCCCGGGGAAGCTGTGGATGCCCCATCCCTGGAAGTGTTTAAGGCCAGGCTGGACGGGGCTTTGAGCAACCCGCTCTAGTGGAGGCGTCCCTGCCCAAGGCAGGGGGGCTGCAACACGATGATCTTGAAGGTCCCTTCCAATTCTAACCATTCTACGATTCTATGGTTTTTAAGGTGGCAGAACCTCTTGCGACTTCCATTAACAAAAACTACTCTCACCATTCGGGGCAACAAATCTCACATTTTTGAATAAAAACACGAGGACGGCACTGATACAGCCAGTATTATTTCACAAAAAGGACAGTTTTGTCTCTTCTGTTCAAAGCACAGCATACAAATAGCAATAGGCCAGTATTTTATGGTCTCCTTTCCTCGCGTTCATCCTTCATATATGTAGCATAAATAGGAATTAAGAATAGAAATTAACTTTGTGTTCATACTGAGGAGGAGCCAATGGGAAAAAAGAAATTCTAAATTTTGCATTTCAGTGTTACTTTTGACCAGCTGCAGTTGTTATATCCCACTCTGATATTTGGGGAATACATCTTTATACTGGAAATAAGGCACAGCCGCTGGCATCCGGTGAAACGTCACCTTCAAATGCCACTTTGCTGAACAGACAAACCTGATCAGACGCATTGAAATAAACTAGCTCAAGTAGCTGATACACAGAGGAATGCTCTGTCTAGCAACAGAAGCTTTTGCAAAAATGGAGGAAGCCAGAATAAAGCTGCAACAGTTACAAGTTGCAGATTTGAAAACCTCACCTGCTGTTTGAGCACCCCGCAGCCCGCCCAGCCCCTGCTTTCCCCCGCAGCCCCCAACACCCTCCTGCCCACCCCCCCTGCAGAACCAGCCAAAACGGCTTCTGCTCTCCGCCCCCGAACCGCATCACTTACTGCCCCCTTCCGAGCCCCAAAACCCAGCCGCTGAGCCTCTGCTCGAGTCCCCAAAACGCCGGACTCCACCCCCGCCCCTCAGCCCAAAGCCACACGACTCCCTCTCCGGCTGAAGCCCCAACACCAGCCACGCGAGCCCGTTTGCCAGCCCCGGGAGCCGCGAGCACCTCCCCAGACGCCTCAGCCCGCCCCCCCGCAACGCCGTCTCCCCTCGGAGCCGCCTCGGGACCCCGGCCGCCTTCCCCGCGCCCCCCCGCTGGCCTCGACGCTGTCCAGCTGCCTCGCGACGCTGTCCAGCGGCGCCGCGACGCTGTCCAGCGGCACCGCGACGCTGTCCGGCTGCCCGGTGCTTTCCGCCCGCGCCGGTCCGGTGCGGTGCGGTGCGGTCCGCGCCGCGCCGCGCCGCAGCCGCTTCTGCGCGCGCCGCCATTTTCCCCCGGCCCCCTCCGCTTCCGGAGCGGCTCGGCCCGCCCATGCGGCGCGCCCATTGGTCACGGCGCCGGAAGCGGCTTCCGTGCTCGGGGAGCCCGTCCCATTGGTCGGTCGCGCCGTCAATCTTCAGCGCCTCCCACCCCGGCCAATCGGAGCGCGGCAGGCGATCCGACCAATCGGAGCGCGGCGGTCGCGCTGTGATTGGCTCGTCCTCCTGTCAATCCGCCCGGGGGCGGTTGCCATGGTGAGGACGCCCCGCCCGGTGGCGCATGCGCAGTAGTGAGGGCGGCGCCGTCCTTACTACTGCGCATGCGCGACCGGGCGGGGCGTCCTCACCATGGCAACCGCCCCCGGGCGGATTGACAGGAGGACGAGCCAATCACAACGCGACCGCCGCGCTCCGATTGGTCGGATCGCCTGCCGCGCTCCGATTGGCCGGACTGGGACGCTAATGGCGGTTGCCATGGTGAGGAAGCCCCCTCCTCGTCGCGCATGCGCAGTAGTGAGGGCGGCGCCTTGCTCGCTACTGCCCCCTCGTGGACAAAAAGCGGTACTGCAGGTACGCAGGTACAGGGCGGGGGGGGGGGGGGGGGGGGCGCGCATGCCCAGTAGAAAGGGGGGCGCTGCGCTCGCCGCCGCTGCCGCCCGTGCCAGCAGAAACCGGCGGTGCGGCTCGGGGAGCGGGGGGAGGCGGGACCGGGGAAGGTTCCCTTTTCCCCAAATTGGGGAAAATGTTATTCATGTTCGGGGTTCAATTTGGGGGTTCAATTTACGGTTCTGCAGCGTCAGCCCCCGCATGGGCGCCGTCCCCGGCGGCGGGGAAGGGCAAGAAAAACCCTAACAAAACCCTGAAGTCTTTTCCGTTGCGGAAAAGCACCGAAAAAAACCCCAAATTGAATAATTTTCCCCAATTTGGGGAAAATGGAACCTCCCAGGGCTCCGCCTTCCCCCCCCGCATCCGCCGAGCTGCAGCGCCGGTTTCTGCTGGCACGGGCGGCAGCGGCGAGCGCAGCGCCTCCCCGCCCCGTCCACTGCGCATGCGGCCGGACCCCCCTACCCCCGTACCTGCAGTACCGCTTTTTGTCCACAAGCGGCGGCAGTAGCGAGGGCGGCGCCACTCTTTCCACTGCGCATGCGCGCCCCCCACCTGCAGTACCGATTTTTGTCCACAAGGAGGCAGTAGCGAGCACGGCGCCGCCCTTACTACTGCGCATGCGCGACCAGGCGGGGCTTCCTCACCATGGCAACCGCCCCCGGGCGGATTGACAGGAAGACGAGCCAATCACAACGCGACCGCCGCGCTCCGATTGGTCGGATCGCCTGCCGCGCTCCGATTGGCCGGAGGGGGACGTCAATGGCGGTTGCCATGGTGAGGACGCCCCGCCCGGTGGCGCATGCGCAGTAGTGAGGGCGGCGCCGTCCTTACTACTGCGCATGCGCGACCAGGCGGGGCTTCCTCACCATGGCAACCGCCCCCGGGCGGATTGACAGGAGGACGAGCCAATCACAACGCGACCGCCCCGCTCCGATTGGTCGGATCGCCTGCCGCGCTCCGATTGGCCGGACTGGGAGGCGCTGGAGATTGACGGCGCGACCGACCAATGGGACGGGGGCTCCTAGGGGACGGACGCCGCTTACGGCACCGCGACCAATGGGCGCGCGGTATGGGCGGGCCGAGCCGCTCCGGAACCGGAGGGGGCCGGGGGAAAACGGCGGCCAGCCCAGAAATCGCTGCGGACCGGTCCGCAGCGGGCGGAAAGCACCGGGCAGCCGGACAGCGCCCACGCCCCCTTCCTTGTCCCCCTCTGAGACCTCACCGGGGCCATGAGCGGTGACCGCTCTCAGCCCGCTTCCCTCCACCCAGGGACCGTGACCACTTACCGGCGGGCAGGCCTTCCCGCTCTCTGCCCTGTCCCCGCTCGCAGTCCGGGCAGCCGCAGCCGTCGCCTCGGCGCCAAAAACCTCCGGTGTTCGCCCCGCAACCAGCCCCAGGGACGCCGCGGCGCTCTGCGCGTGGCCCCGGGGGCCGTGGGGGCGACAGCAGCCAGTCCGCCGGCGTCCAGGAAGGCAGGCGGGGGTGCCGCCTTATCCACCACAGAGACATCGGGGAGCTTTGCGTCCCTGCAGGAAAACGGGGCTGCGTTTTTTTCCTCCTGTCCCGCTGCACCGATCCAGCTCCCCAGGGCGGGAGGGGAAACGGGGGAAGGGGCTGCTTTTCATAGAATCATAGAATCGTCTAGGTTGCAAGAGACCCTTGGCATCATCGAGTCCAACCATCTACCCTACTCTACAAAGTTCTCCCCTACACCATATCCCCCAACACCACATCTCAACGGTTCTTAAACACATCCGGGGATGGTGACTCGACCACCTCCCTGGGTAGCCTGTTCCAATGCCCGACCACTTCCTCTGTGAAACATTCTTTCCTAATGTCCAGTCTAAACCTACCCTGTTGGAGCTTGAAGCCGTTCCCTCTCGTTCTGTCATTACCTACCCGTGCCAAGAGACCAGCACCGACCTCTCTACAGTGTCCTTTCAAGTAGTTTTAGAGAGTGACGAGGTCTCCCCTCAGCCCCCTCTTCCTCATACTAAACAGTCCCAGCTCCTTCAACCGCTCTTCATAGGATTCGTTTTCCAGGCCCTTCACCAGCTTCGTTGCCCTCCTCTGCACTCGCTCCAGCACCTCGACATCTCTCTTGGATTGAGGTGCCCAAAACCGGACGCAATACTCCAGGTGCGGCCTCACCAGTGCCGAGTACAGGGGCACAATCGCCTCCCTACTTCTGCTGCTCACGCTGTTTCTAACACAAGCCAGGATGCCGTTGGCTTTCGTGGCCACCTGGGCACACTGCCGGCTCACGTTCAGCCGCTTGTCCATTAGCACCCCCAGGTCTCTTTCTTCCAGGTGGTTTTCCAGCCACATTTCCCCAAGCCTGTAGCGCTGCTCGGGGTTATTGTGGCCCACGCGCAGAACCTGGCACTTGCCCTTGTTGAAACTCATACCACTGATGTTGGCCCAACGATCCAATCTACCTAAGTCTCTCTGTAGAGCTTCCCTATCCTCCTGGGAACCAACACTCCTGCTTAAAGCGCTTTTGAAAGCGCTTGGACGCCGGCAAGAGAGAGCAGAGGGGAGGGCCAGTTTGGAAATCCCTTCTAGCGATAGGCTCTCTTTGCAGTCTGGAACCATCTACAGCACAGGCGTTTACGCCTCCGCACTGACCGACCCGTGGGTAAGACTTAGGGAAAACGGATGCTCTTGATACACTTCGACAGAACGTCTGCTAAGAGTCACATCTGTTTAGACTTACAGATTAACACGCACGATAGATAGACAACATCCAATTGGACTAGCGACCTGTCCAGACATCCGCTTTGACGCTTCAATCTCTCTTTATAAATAAATCTTTTAAAAAATCTTTCCGTCGTCTAAACTCCCATTAAATAATACAGAATCCTTAGAGATACGGGTTGGTATTTGGAACTCCTTTTATATACGTAAGGGAATATTATTTTTCAACACACAGAAAAATGAGAGATTGTTCTCTACTCCAATGCCTCACCCCCGCATATACAGCTTTTAACATTTTTTAAACACCACCGCCCAAAACCCCAACCACCTGCCCCGCACCAAGTTTTCAGGCGTTTGGGGGCCGTGACCCACCCTCTTGTGGGGGGAACCCCACTTAACCCCCACTCACCTGCTCCTCCGCCGCACCGTCGCTCCCCCGCTGACATCCGGCTGCCCCAAATGACATCATCACACCACCACCCCCCCCCACACACACACCGGTTTTTTTAATTCGCCCCAAAAAATGCACCGAACGACCAGACCCAGGGCTGGCCCCTTCCCCTCAGGCGGCTCCACCACCGGCTGCAAACCCGGGCCGGGGCATCTGTCGAGCAGCACGAGACGCGGACAACGAGGCACCTGCAAAACAAACAGCAAACCCCAACCGGAGATCAGCATCATCAAACGAAAGAGCACCGAAGACAGTAGAGGAATTCCCTCCGGCCGAGGGACAGGACAGGAGCTGAGCTACAGGAGGATTGCGGGGAAACAGCTCCGCTCCAAAGACGGCACGGCCTGCCAAAGCCGGAGCCATCCCGACGCTTCAGGTCCCTATTCAGACTGACCCGTGCCACTTGCAACACCTTCTCAGCCTAACAGCGGAACAAACCCTCCGCCCGCTGGGGGGAAGCGCCTCCTCCCTTCCCTTTCCCTGCCGCTGGAAAGCTCTGCGCGCGTTTAGATACGGCCAAGAAAAATACTCACGCTAGAAAAGCCTCGGACTTTTTCTTTGGCGCTAATTCAACTGGCACAGCTCCGAACCCCCACCGTTGCGCTCTCCGTCTCCAGAACGCGCAGTTGTCATTTGACCGGGGGCTGCTTTCTCTCCTACCCAAGGAGGAGGGACATCTGGCCGGCGGCACTGCCCGAGAGAGATGCTACCGCACTGCCGGGGAAACGCGACGCTGAAAGCCAGGCAGAAATCAGGTTCTTCAGAGCGCTCCGCCTAAAGAAAAGGGGGGGGAAAAACAAAAAACAAAAAAACTAGAAAAAAAACCCAACCAAAAACCCAACCCGTTACCTTCAGTCGCCTCTCTTTTCAAAGATTTGGAACAAATACCTCGCCGCTTAGGGACGCCTAAGACGCTGTAGGCTACAGCCGGTGGACGGTTGCCGTTTAAAGCCTGCAAGTCAGTTTGCACGTTATACGACTTTAACCCTTTTTTTAAAGTCTCCTTTACGATAGAAAAAACCAGGAAGGTAAGAGATTCCCCAAACGGCTGTACTTTTGGCGGGGGGAAATCCAATCCCCGGTGCCGCAATCCACCAGGCTACCGAAAACGACCGGCGGACCGGCCAAGGCTTTTGGCTGTGCCGAACACGCAGAGGAACAGGGTTTGGCCGTGTCCCCGCTGTTACGGGGGACCCAGAGCCCAAAGGCCGGCCATGCCATCGGCCGTCGGAAGAGGTGCCGCGCTCGGGCCTTTGGAAGGACATCGTCTTTCTTTTTGTCCCTATTTAATAGAGCGCGCGACGTCTCCTCGCTGATGACTTCTGCTGCCCAGCGCATCGTCTCCGAGGATCCCCTCTCGTGGGAACTTCAGGAGAGGCAACCGCTTGGCACGAGAAACCGGTTCCCTTTCAGAAAGGGAAACCTCCTTCCGACTGACGTCCAAATGACACGCCGTAGGCTACGGACAACGGACGTTCCTGGAAGGCTCGACTCACCTAAGCCACCTCAGGACTCGCCGCCACCAGTGACGAGGCTGATGATGCTCCTTGGTTCGTGGCAAAGCCTGGAAAACAGGCAGAAGCGGCGCCGGTTCGTCCCGTTTTGTCCACGTCTCTTCGTTGACCGCCCCGGCTTTCAGCGCAGATGCCATGAAAGAGGAGTGACAAAGAAAAGGCGAGGTCAGGCAGCAAAAGAGCTCTGCAGGCTGCCACCTGCAGTCAACCGCGCACCCTGTTTTGGAAGCCACACGCCCGCCCGCCCGCCACCCCCCGCCCAAAACAAACAAACAAAGAGACAAGAACCCCGGCACCTGGCCTCTTTCTTGTCTTCAGGAGCTCATCCTGAAGCTCATCGCTTCTGTCTTGTCAGAGCAGGAAGCGCAGACCATCTGTATCCCGAGGACACCTGACCGGGATTAACACGTGTCCAGAGGTAGTCCCCATCTCTACGAGCGTGTCGCTTTGGTGCTTTTAATAATCCTAACTCGACGGTAGTCACTGGGACGGTCCTTTACGGTGGCTTCTTCAGACTTCTGGATCGCCAGTCCCAGTATTTCCATTTCATCCTGCCAAAAAAAACCCCAAACCACGTTACAGCTGCACATAACATTTTCTGCCTGTTCTTGTACGAGTATTTAAGGCGTAGGAGAAAGAGAAGATCTGAAAGGCAGAAGAGGCATTCAAAAACCGTGCAACTATGAAAAAGTAAAGCAGCTCTCTCGGAAAAGCACGAGAAACGGCCATAAAAGGTATACTTATGAAATACGCCAAGTAATATCGGGGCACCAAAATATACTATACAGGAAGGCTAGGTGGCTCATTTGACAGAAATTCGATGTAAATCTAATACAGTACCGAGAATTCTGTCTGTAAATGGATAATATCCGGCACCACTCAGCTCTAAAATTGCCGCTGCGCCTGCGGTGCTCCTAGATTCTATCTTCCTGCCTGTGAAAAATCCGACTTTAAAAGCATCTAGTACGAACCTTAAAGTTTTCATCACAGTTACAGCCATCTTTCACCTTAAAGCATGCTTTACATTTCTGCCAACTTGGAGTGTACACGTCTGTGTATACACGCTTATAATTCAGGACGATTTCCACAAATCGTTTCTGTGCAGAAAAACAGGCCTCGTTTCATTATGCAATCAAATTTGAAATTTTTTTTCTCGGGAGAAGTTTTGCCTTTTTAACTGTGAGAATTTTAACTAGGAATTCACACGCTACCCATGCCTCAAATTACGAGGAGACGCATCACAAAACGAACTCAAAACGAACATCCCGGATTCAGGAAAACTAATTGTGCCTCCCCCCTCTGTGGAACGTGTCCGTAGGACAGGAGCGGGCACCCGCTTTGCCACAGAAGCAGACGGATGCGGAATTGCTCCACGCGTGTCGGTTAACACACATTCGGCTAATGGCCCACCACTCCTTGTACGCACAGGCTGACGACAGCCAGGTCGCCCGGTACGGGCTGAACACTTTGCAGGATTTGTTACAAACCTTTTTAGTGAAATAGATTTTGAAACCCCAGGAAACACACCCCTACCTCCGAGAATTGTAAGGCAATAAATATTTTGACAACTTACATTTCACGTCTATCCATGTATGTCCCATTACTGTCTGTGGTCATAAACTATCTAATATAGAATACTAAACGTTGCTACCATTTAAGAACCGAACGACAGCAACTGAACTGAACCGAAAGGAAGAGCTTTTCTTTGAAAATCGCAGTGCCACCTGAGAAGAAGCTGAAGACTGAAAATCGGGCGAGAGAATCACGCAAAAATATCAGCCTTGCTCTAAAAGCAAGACAGGAGAAAACCCACCAAAAAATAAAATGCAGTTTAATTGACCCAAAGGTCACCAAACAAAACAGGCAAAAAGCTTCACAATACACAGCGTTTGCACCGCTGTCGCTTTTCTGGCTTTTGCTGGGCCTAAGAGGTTGCTGTGACTTCCTCGAGCTGCCCTTCTGCGGTCACCAGATTGTTTCAGGGGAGACAGACGTCTCCCGGGGAGGCGCACGCAGAGAGCGCCGCTACGTCTCGGCTGTGACCCCTTGGTCACTGCGTTCCTGCGGTGCCCGTACCCGTGCTACCAACAGGACGTCACAAAAGGACACAAGAGCAGGGGGAATCGCTACAGGAGTCCTGAATGTTTCCACGGGCTTTTGAAAACCCCATTTTCTAAATTAAGTTACGCGAGGGAGTCTTTTTGAAAGTTACGAGGCTTCTGTGTGTCTGCTACTAAAAACATCCAACCGACCGACTCAAAAAACACCCAGAACACACTTTCCCCACGTTCCCCCGACACCGTAGCCTTTCATCTCGGGGGATTTCATTTCCTGCCTTGCGAATGGATGCAGGTTAGGGACACCATAAAACAGCTTCCCTAGGGTATCCGAACGGCTGTCAGCTGAAACAGAAAACAGAGGGATTAACCATGACAGGGACGTATATCTCAACCTTGGAGGGGAGGAAAGAAAACAAAGAATTTCCCAATTAGCGGAGGCGGGCCTCAGCCTCGAAGGAACACTTCGCAAGCAAATGGGAACATCCTGACTGATAACAGGAGAAGATAACCAGAGACTTTACGACCCCTGCCAGACCACGCAGAGGACGAGCGGAACATCCTGATCGATTACAGGAAGACAGCAAGAGACTTTTACGGCCTCTATCAGCAAAACAATCGAATCGGTTCAGTGATCGTGGAGCTTACTCCCTAAGACGCCCCCCCAAAGAAAAACACCAGGAGAAGATACGCACATGCCTGAAGGATGAGACTTATTATAATGAGGCTCTGGAAATAATTAACATAGTCACACCTATTGTTAGAACTAATTGTATTAGCCCATCCCATAGTTTGCATATGTATGATTTACCTTATAAATAACTACGGGTTTAGCCTAAGGGTGTGCAAGTTTGGAGGAGCGATCCCCCTTGCACCCGGCACCGCAATAAACATACCTGCTTTATAACTCTCTGCGAGTTGTAAGGTTTGTTTCCGCACGTCAATTTGGCGACCCAGATGGGACCCTCTCTGTCCGGCTGCGGGACCTGCTGAGGACGGGACTCCTCTGGGCGCCCCCGAGATTTCTCGGAGGGACTCCCTTACTCATCCAGATCACCGCGGGGACAGACAAGGACCATCTATTGCGGACCAGGTATGTTTAGAGTTTTCTTAGGGGGGGACCTGTAAGCCGTGAGGAGACGTCCTACGCGTGGTAAAGAGTCGGCGTACTCGCCCCGGGGTATGCTCAAGCTTGGGCTAACGGTTGGGTTGTGCTTGTGTGGGATCCCTTGGTTTTATGTTAGTGCGTGGAAGTGTAACCCTGCGATACTGTTGGTTATATGTTGTATCTGTCCTAGGGTATCACTACCGTGTTATTACTTGTTGTATTTGTCATAAGATACCACTTCCGTGTTATTGTCTAATATAAGGTGGAAATTATTGTATGAGTGAACTGAGTGATTGAGACGCGGCACTGCTGCGGAGCGAGTGCGGAGTTCTGATCCGCGGTTCCGTGTTCTCCGCGAGGAGAGCGGCCGGAGACGAACGAAGCGTATGACAGACTGTAAAGAAACATTGTGTGAACCTGATATTGAGAAGATTGAGTGGCAGTGTCTTGGACACTCGGATAACGTTTGTGATCCTATTTTTATCCTAAAGTGTTTTGCTTGTAATACGGAGGTTTGGGTAGATCAGGAAGACGATTTTTGGTGTTCACAGTGTGGAAGCTGGACTGAGTGGGAAAAGATCGAGCGGGCGGGAGAATTGAAACAAGTAATCTGTGGAGACATAGCCTACCCCTGGAGATAAAGGTAGCGACAGGGATATAGTTGTACTATTTCCCGGGAGAGAAAACAGGAATAACACCCAGGTGACACACGGAGATCAGGGTCACCTCTTAATCAAGGGGTAGAAAGAGCATAAAATGGGCAATAAACAAGGAGGCGGGATAATGAAAAAGAGTCCTCTAGGATGTATCTTAGCACACTGGAAGGAGATCGGAGGCCCACCAGGTGGCAGCGTGGACAAGAAAACCTTAATTAAATATTGCAATCAATGGTGGCCTCTTTACAAGTTAGATGATCAGGAGAAATGGCCCGTTAACGGGACCCTTAATTACAATACTATATTACAATTAATGCTATTCCTTAGAAGGGAAAGAAAGTGGGATGAAGTTACATATGCGGACATGTTTTTCACCCTTCGAAATCACCCAGAATACCAACGGGACTGCGGGCTATTACCTCCACAAGACCCTATGGTATTAGCCTTAGAGAAAGAAAAAAATGAAAGAAATGAAAGCAGACATAAAAAGATGTTGCTCAGCCTGCAGCATAGGGCAAGGGTGCACAAGGCCTGAAAAGATTCAGGGTTTTGAAGATCAACTAATTGAAGTATTAAGTTTGGCCCTGATAGGAACTCCCATTACTCCAGGAGTGCCTGAGGAGATTAAAGACCAAATTTATCTGGGGGTATGGGCCTCGGGAGCGCCGGGGAGAGCAAAAAAGTGCTTCCCCTATAGCGATAAAACCCAAACAAGGAGCACGACCAGTGAGAGTCAAACAGTATCCCCTCAGGGTAGAGGATAGGAAGGGGATCCGACAAACTATAGACCAGTTTATCGAGTATGGGCGGCTGAAAGAATGTGAATCAGAGTATAACACTCCAATATTACCTGTCAAAAAGCCGGATGGTAGCTATCGCATAGTACAGGATCTCAGGGCTATCAACAAAATTGTTGAGGATTTACATCGGGTAGTAGCAAATCCATACACTCTCCTAACTAAATTGGTACCTGAATTGGCATGGTTTACCGTCTTGGACCTAAAGGATGCCTTTTTCTGCCTGCCTCTGAGCCCAGAGAGCCAACTTTTGTTCGCATTCGAGTGGGAAAACCCAGAATCTGGAAGGAAAACACAGCTTACATGGACTGTGCTACCACAGGGCTTTAAAAATAGCCCAACACTTTTTGGAAATCAGCTAGCCAAAGACTTAGAACAGTGGAAACGCCCGCCTGGGACAGGAGTGGTATTACAGTATGTGGACGATATGTTACTTGCCACTGACACCAGAGAAACATGCCTAGAATGGACTGTGAGCCTGCTAAATTTCCTTGGACTTAATGGCTATAAAGTTTCTCCACAGAAGGCGCAGATAGCCCAGCAGCAAGTGACCTATCTGGGATATGAAATAACCGCAGGCCAACGGACACTCGGGAAGGAGAGGAAAGAAGCCATCTGCCAGACACCTCGACCACAGACGCCTAAGGAACTTCGGACCTTTCTAGGGATGACAGGATGGTGTCGTCTCTGGATATATAACTACGGACTCTTGGTAAAGCCGCTATACGAGTTACTAAAATCTAACTCAAAGAATATTGTGTGGAATAAGGAAGCAGACAGAGCCTTCCATCAGTTAAAAAAGAGGTTAATGGAAGCGCCTGCCCTGGGGTTACCCGATACTACTAAACCTTTCTGGTTGTTTTCCTATGAAAAGCAAGAAATGGCCTTAGGAGTCCTGGCTCAGAATCTGGGACCCTATCGGAGGGCGGTGGCATACTTCTCTAAACAGCTCGACGGAGTAAGTAAAGGGTGGCCTAGCTGTCTCCGAGCAGTGGCAGCAGTGGTAATAAACATCCAAGAGGCCCGTAAGTTCACCCTAGGCCAGAAAATCACAGTTATGGTTTCACACACCGTCTCAGCAGTACTGGAAGTAAAAGGAGGGCATTGGCTTTCGCCTCAGAGGTTTCTCAAGTACCAGGCTATCCTGATAGAGCAAGATGATGTAGAAATAACAGTAACTAATATTGTCAATCCAGCCTCTTTCCTCAGCGGAACAGCAGGAGAATCAGTGACCCATGACTGCTTGGAAACAATTGAGGCGGTGTACTCCAGTCGACCAGATCTGAAAGAGGAACCATTGGAAGATGCAGAGGATTCCTGGTTCACCGACGGGAGCAGCTTCATTCAGCAAGGGATACGTAAAGCTGGCTATGCGGTAACCACCACAGAGAAGGTAATAGAGTCCAAAGCTCTGGCCCCAAATACATCAGCCCAAAAGGCTGAGATAATAGCACTAACCCGAGCGCTGGAACTAGCCAAAGGAAAACGGATAAATATCTGGACAGACTCTAAATATGCTTTCGGGGTGGTGCATGCTCACGGGGCAGTCTGGAGAGAAAGAGGACTCTTATCTACACAAGGGAAACACATCAAACATGCTGAAGAAATTCTTAAACTCTTAGATGCAGTATTACTGCCTACCAAAGTGACTATCATGCACTGCAAAGCTCACCAAAAAGGGAACACCGCTGTGGAACTGGGTAACGCACTGGCGGACCGAGAAGCCAAAAGGGCAGCAGAAATGGGTAATACAGAAATACAATCCTTGGTCCCAGATGGTAAAATACAAATTGACGACGAACCTAAATATTCTAGGGATGATCACAAATTGATCAAAGACTTAAATGGGAAAATCGAAGGGAAATGGGCCAAAACCCCACAGGGAAAAATAATAGTGCCTTTTTCGTTATTATGGGCAGTGGTCATGGCAGAACATAGAAAATCCCATTGGGGAACAGAGGCACTTTACAGATACCTGAGTAGGATAATATGTGCTCGCAATCTATATGCCACGGTCAAACAAGTCACTCAGCAGTGTGAGGTATGTCTACAGAACAACCCTAGGACAGGTCCCAGAGTCCAGTTCGGCCAAATAGGAAAGGGAAACTATCCGGGACAACAATGGCAAATTGATTTCTCAGAACTTACAAGAAAAGGGGGGTTTCGATACCTATTGGTACTAACCGATACCTTTTCAGGATGGCCAGAGGCATTTCCCTGCCGAACCAATAAAACAAGAGAAGTGGTTAAAGCATTGTTGCAAGAAATTATACCAAGATTTGGGGTTCCCGCAGTGATTTCCTCGGACCGAGGATCTCATTTCACTGCAAAGGTTGTTTCAAAAGTAAGCAGATTATTGGGTATAGATTGGCAACTTCATACCCCATACAACCCACGATCGAGTGGTCAGGTAGAAAAGATGAATCACTTGATCAAAACTCAGATTGTGAAACTAGGCCAGGAAGCTAACTTGACCTGGCCCCAGTCATTACCATTAGCCCTTCTCAGGATAAGAACAAAACCCAGAACCAAAGAAGGTTTGAGCCCCTTTGAAATACTCTATGGGAGACCATATAGTGTACAAGACGGGACATCCACAGAGTTGGGGAATGAAATATTGACAGATTACATGATAAATTTACAAAAGCAGCTCCGAGAGGTAGAAAAACTGGTTCTAGTGACAAGGGGAACAAGATTCCATAGCTTTGTAAGGTGGCTTATACCATCCTTAGGCATTAGTGAATTGGAGAAAGCAATTGTAAACATATCAGCTACTATAGCAGCGCTTGAGAAATCTACAATAGGTGCTATACAGGCACTTCAACAAGAAGTCCAGTCATTAGCAAATGTAGTTGGACAAAATAGAACGGCATTAGATTTACTAACTTGGAAAGAGGGAGGCTTATGCGCAGTGATTAATCAGAGCTGTTGCTCATATGTAAACAAAGCGGAAGGATAGAAAAAGACTTACAAAATCTCATAGCTAAAACTCAGATCTTGCATCAGACTGCGCAGGATGATACCACATTTGGGTTCTCAGACCTTTGGGAAAAGTTAACCTCATGGTTACCTAGTCTGGCATGGCTTAGACAACTGTTTATCCTTCTAGTAGCAGTGCTTATGTTAGGAATTTTAGTGTGTGTAATAGCTAGATGTTTTATGTGTTGTACCATGGGGGCAAGAGACGAATACATGCAATGGAAAAAGCATCAGCTCCGGGAACGAGTGGAATCAGGGATGTATTTTAGAAATCAGATGGAGAAGGAAAGTGTGTTATAGGCAATTGTAAAAGAATTTACAAATGAACAAAGAAAAGGGGGGATTGAAACAGAAAACAGAGGGATTAACCATGACAGGGACGTATATCTCAACCTTGGAGGGGAGGAAAGAAAACAAAGAATTTCCCAATTAGCGGAGGCGGGCCTCAGCCTCGAAGGAACACTTCGCAAGCAAATGGGAACATCCTGACTGATAACAGGAGAAGATAACCAGAGACTTTACGACCCCTGCCAGACCACGCAGAGGACGAGCGGAACATCCTGATCGATTACAGGAAGACAGCAAGAGACTTTTACGGCCTCTATCAGCAAAACAATCGAATCGGTTCAGTGATCGTGGAGCTTACTCCCTAAGACGCCCCCCCAAAGAAAAACACCAGGAGAAGATACGCACATGCCTGAAGGATGAGACTTATTATAATGAGGCTCTGGAAATAATTAACATAGTCACACCTATTGTTAGAACTAATTGTATTAGCCCATCCCATAGTTTGCATATGTATGATTTACCTTATAAATAACTACGGGTTTAGCCTAAGGGTGTGCAAGTTTGGAGGAGCGATCCCCCTTGCACCCGGCACCGCAATAAACATACCTGCTTTATAACTCTCTGCGAGTTGTAAGGTTTGTTTCCGCACGTCAATTTGGCGACCCAGATGGGACCCTCTCTGTCCGGCTGCGGGACCTGCTGAGGACGGGACTCCTCTGGGCGCCCCCGAGATTTCTCGGAGGGACTCCCTTACTCATCCAGATCACCGCGGGGACAGACAAGGACCATCTATTGCGGACCAGGTATGTTTAGAGTTTTCTTAGGGGGGGACCTGTAAGCCGTGAGGAGACGTCCTACGCGTGGTAAAGAGTCGGCGTACTCGCCCCGGGGTATGCTCAAGCTTGGGCTAACGGTTGGGTTGTGCTTGTGTGGGATCCCTTGGTTTTATGTTAGTGCGTGGAAGTGTAACCCTGCGATACTGTTGGTTATATGTTGTATCTGTCCTAGGGTATCACTACCGTGTTATTACTTGTTGTATTTGTCATAAGATACCACTTCCGTGTTATTGTCTAATATAAGGTGGAAATTATTGTATGAGTGAACTGAGTGATTGAGACGCGGCACTGCTGCGGAGCGAGTGCGGAGTTCTGATCCGCGGTTCCGTGTTCTCCGCGAGGAGAGCGGCCGGAGACGAACGAAGCGTATGACAGACTGTAAAGAAACATTGTGTGAACCTGATATTGAGAAGATCGAGTGGCAGTGTCTTGGACACTCGGATAACGTTTGTGATCCTATTTTTATCCTAAAGTGTTTTGCTTGTAATACGGAGGTTTGGGTAGATCAGGAAGACGATTTTTGGTGTTCACAGTGTGGAAGCTGGACTGAGTGGGAAAAGATCGAGCGGGCGGGAGAATTGAAACAAGTAATCTGTGGAGACATAGCCTACCCCTGGAGATAAAGGTAGCGACAGGGATATAGTTGTACTATTTCCCGGGAGAGAAAACAGGAATAACACCCAGGTGACACACGGAGATCAGGGTCACCTCTTAATCAAGGGGTAGAAAGAGCATAAAATGGGCAATAAACAAGGAGGCGGGATAATGAAAAAGAGTCCTCTAGGATGTATCTTAGCACACTGGAAGGAGATCGGAGGCCCACCAGGTGGCAGCGTGGACAAGAAAACCTTAATTAAATATTGCAATCAATGGTGGCCTCTTTACAAGTTAGATGATCAGGAGAAATGGCCCGTTAACGGGACCCTTAATTACAATACTATATTACAATTAATGCTATTCCTTAGAAGGGAAAGAAAGTGGGATGAAGTTACATA
This sequence comes from Numenius arquata, assembly GCF_964106895.1. Lineage (NCBI taxonomy): Eukaryota > Metazoa > Chordata > Aves > Charadriiformes > Scolopacidae > Numenius > Numenius arquata. Next base: position 114,249 of record NW_027414926.1, read on the forward strand.
TGCGGACATGTTTTTCACCCTTCGAAATCACCCAGAATACCAACGGGACTGCGGGCTATTACCTCCACAAGACCCTATGGTATTAGCCTTAGAGAAAGAAAAAAATGAAAGAAATGAAAGCAGACATAAAAAGATGTTGCTCAGCCTGCAGCATAGGGCAAGGGTGCACAAGGCCTGAAAAGATTCAGGGTTTTGAAGATCAACTAATTGAAGTATTAAGTTTGGCCCTGATAGGAACTCCCATTACTCCAGGAGTGCCTGAGGAGATTAAAGACCAAATTTATCTGGGGGTATGGGCCTCGGGAGAGCCGGGGAGAGCAAAAAAGTGCTTCCCCTATAGCGATAAAACCCAAACAAGGAGCACGACCAGTGAGAGTCAAACAGTATCCCCTCAGGGTAGAGGATAGGAAGGGGATCCGACAAACTATAGACCAGTTTATCGAGTATGGGCGGCTGAAAGAATGTGAATCAGAGTATAACACTCCAATATTACCTGTCAAAAAGCCGGATGGTAGCTATCGCATAGTACAGGATCTCAGGGCTATCAACAAAATTGTTGAGGATTTACATCGGGTAGTAGCAAATCCATACACTCTCCTAACTAAATTGGTACCTGAATTGGCATGGTTTACCGTCTTGGACCTAAAGGATGCCTTTTTCTGCCTGCCTCTGAGCCCAGAGAGCCAACTTTTGTTCGCATTCGAGTGGGAAAACCCAGAATCTGGAAGGAAAACACAGCTTACATGGACTGTGCTACCACAGGGCTTTAAAAATAGCCCAACACTTTTTGGAAATCAGCTAGCCAAAGACTTAGAACAGTGGAAACGCCCGCCTGGGACAGGAATGGTATTACAGTATGTGGACGATATGTTACTTGCCACTGACACCAGAGAAACATGCCTAGAATGGACTGTGAGCCTGCTAAATTTCCTTGGACTTAATGGCTATAAAGTTTCTCCACAGAAGGCGCAGATAGCCCAGCAGCAAGTGACCTATCTGGGATATGAAATAACCGCAGGCCAACGGACACTCGGGAAGGAGAGGAAAGAAGCCATCTGCCAGACACCTCGACCACAGACGCCTAAGGAACTTCGGACCTTTCTAGGGATGACAGGATGGTGTCGTCTCTGGATATATAACTACGGACTCTTGGTAAAGCCGCTATACGAGTTACTAAAATCTAACTCAAAGAATATTGTGTGGAATAAGGAAGCAGACAGAGCCTTCCATCAGTTAAAAAAGAGGTTAATGGAAGCGCCTGCCCTGGGGTTACCCGATACTACTAAACCTTTCTGGTTGTTTTCCTATGAAAAGCAAGAAATGGCCTTAGGAGTCCTGGCTCAGAATCTGGGACCCTATCGGAGGGCGGTGGCATACTTCTCTAAACAGCTCGACGGAGTAAGTAAAGGGTGGCCTAGCTGTCTCCGAGCAGTGGCAGCAGTGGTAATAAACATCCAAGAGGCCCGTAAGTTCACCCTAGGCCAGAAAATCACAGTTATGGTTTCACACACCGTCTCAGCAGTACTGGAAGTAAAAGGAGGGCATTGGCTTTCGCCTCAGAGGTTTCTCAAGTACCAGGCTATCCTGATAGAGCAAGATGATGTAGAAATAACAGTAACTAATATTGTCAATCCAGCCTCTTTCCTCAGCGGAACAGCAGGAGAATCAGTGACCCATGACTGCTTGGAAACAATTGAGGCGGTGTACTCCAGTCGACCAGATCTGAAAGAGGAACCATTGGAAGATGCAGAGGATTCCTGGTTCACCGACGGGAGCAGCTTCATTCAGCAAGGGATACGTAAAGCTGGCTATGCGGTAACCACCACAGAGAAGGTAATAGAGTCCAAAGCTCTGGCCCCAAATACATCAGCCCAAAAGGCTGAGATAATAGCACTAACCCGAGCGCTGGAACTAGCCAAAGGAAAACGGATAAATATCTGGACAGACTCTAAATATGCTTTCGGGGTGGTGCATGCTCACGGGGCAGTCTGGAGAGAAAGAGGACTCTTATCTACACAAGGGAAACACATCAAACATGCTGAAGAAATTCTTAAACTCTTAGATGCAGTATTACTGCCTACCAAAGTGACTATCATGCACTGCAAAGCTCACCAAAAAGGGAACACCGCTGTGGAACTGGGTAACGCACTGGCGGACCGAGAAGCCAAAAGGGCAGCAGAAATGGGTAATACAGAAATACAATCCTTGGTCCCAGATGGTAAAATACAAATTGACGACGAACCTAAATATTCTAGGGATGATCACAAATTGATCAAAGACTTAAATGGGAAAATCGAAGGGAAATGGGCCAAAACCCCACAGGGAAAAATAATAGTGCCTTTTTCGTTATTATGGGCAGTGGTCATGGCAGAACATAGAAAATCCCATTGGGGAACAGAGGCACTTTACAGATACCTGAGTAGGATAATATGTGCTCGCAATCTATATGCCACGGTCAAACAAGTCACTCAGCAGTGTGAGGTATGTCTACAGAACAACCCTAGGACAGGTCCCAGAGTCCAGTTCGGCCAAATAGGAAAGGGAAACTATCCGGGACAACAATGGCAAATTGATTTCTCAGAACTTACAAGAAAAGGGGGGTTTCGATACCTATTGGTACTAACCGATACCTTTTCAGGATGGCCAGAGGCATTTCCCTGCCGAACCAATAAAACAAGAGAAGTGGTTAAAGCATTGTTGCAAGAAATTATACCAAGATTTGGGGTTCCCGCAGTGATTTCCTCGGACCGAGGATCTCATTTCACTGCAAAGGTTGTTTCAAAAGTAAGCAGATTATTGGGTATAGATTGGCAACTTCATACCCCATACAACCCACGATCGAGTGGTCAGGTAGAAAAGATGAATCACTTGATCAAAACTCAGATTGTGAAACTAGGCCAGGAAGCTAACTTGACCTGGCCCCAGTCATTACCATTAGCCCTTCTCAGGATAAGAACAAAACCCAGAACCAAAGAAGGTTTGAGCCCCTTTGAAATACTCTATGGGAGACCATATAGTGTACAAGACGGGACATCCACAGAGTTGGGGAATGAAATATTGACAGATTACATGATAAATTTACAAAAGCAGCTCCGAGAGGTAGAAAAACTGGTTCTAGTGACAAGGGGAACAAGATTCCATAGCTTTGTAAGGTGGCTTATACCATCCTTAGGCATTAGTGAATTGGAGAAAGCAATTGTAAACATATCAGCTACTATAGCAGCGCTTGAGAAATCTACAATAGGTGCTATACAGGCACTTCAACAAGAAGTCCAGTCATTAGCAAATGTAGTTGGACAAAATAGAACGGCATTAGATTTACTAACTTGGAAAGAGGGAGGCTTATGCGCAGTGATTAATCAGAGCTGTTGCTCATATGTAAACAAAGCGGAAGGATAGAAAAAGACTTACAAAATCTCATAGCTAAAACTCAGATCTTGCATCAGACTGCGCAGGATGATACCACATTTGGGTTCTCAGACCTTTGGGAAAAGTTAACCTCATGGTTACCTAGTCTGGCATGGCTTAGACAACTGTTTATCCTTCTAGTAGCAGTGCTTATGTTAGGAATTTTAGTGTGTGTAATAGCTAGATGTTTTATGTGTTGTACCATGGGGGCAAGAGACGAATACATGCAATGGAAAAAGCATCAGCTCCGGGAACGAGTGGAATCAGGGATGTATTTTAGAAATCAGATGGAGAAGGAAAGTGTGTTATAGGCAATTGTAAAAGAATTTACAAATGAACAAAGAAAAGGGGGGATTGAAACAGAAAACAGAGGGATTAACCATGACAGGGACGTATATCTCAACCTTGGAGGGGAGGAAAGAAAACAAAGAATTTCCCAATTAGCGGAGGCGGGCCTCAGCCTCGAAGGAACACTTCGCAAGCAAATGGGAACATCCTGACTGATAACAGGAGAAGATAACCAGAGACTTTACGACCCCTGCCAGACCACGCAGAAGACGAGCGGAACATCCTGATCGATTACAGGAAGATAGCAAGAGACTTTTACGGCCTCTATCAGCAAAACAATCGAATCGGTTCAGTGATCGTGGAACTTACTCCCTAAGACGCCCCCCCAAAGAAAAACACCAGGAGAAGATACGCACATGCCTGAAGGATGAGACTTATTATAATGAGGCTCCGGAAATAATTAACATAGTCACACCTATTGTTAGAACTAATTGTATTAGCCCATCCCATAGTTTGCATATGTATGATTTACCTTATAAATAACTACGGGTTTAGCCTAAGGGTGTGCAAGTTTGGAGGAGCGATCCCCCTTGCACCCGGCGCCACAATAAACATACCTGCTTTATAACTCTCTGCGAGTTGTAAGGTTTGTTTCCGCACGTCACAGCGTACCATTTAGATCCCTTGAGTACAAGCAATAGCGCGCGTTACCTCTCCGGTTTGATGCTCGCTGACAGGCCGAATCCTTTGTGGAACCTTAAGCTGTTGTTCCGGCTTCCCTATCTCTTGCTGGAAAAGGTCTCTCTCGTGCTCTCGGTCAATTGCTCGCTCCTGAAAGTGACAAAACAGTGAGGATGCACCATTTCACGTAAAAACTGTCTAAATTAAGGATATTACAGCTTCTTGCTTCTTTTAACACGAGGCTGCTAACGGTACGTCAGTAGCATTATTACATGTCAGTACGAGCCGGCAACGCGCGCTGGCAGCCCAGAAAGCCAACCCCACCCTGGGCTGCATCAAGAGAAGCGTGGCCAGCGGGTCACGGGAGGCGATTCTACCCCCCTCTACTCTGCGCGCGCGAGACCCCACCTGGAGTACGGTGTCCAGCTTTGGAGTCCTCGACACGGGAAGGACGTGGACCTGTTGGAAGGGGCCCAGCGGAGGGCCACGAAAACCATCGGAGGGACGGAGCACCTCCCCTGTGAAGAGAGACTGAGAGAGCTGGGGTTGTTCAGCCTGGAGAAGAGAAGGCTCCGGGGAGACCTCAGAGCAGCCTTCCAATATCTGAAGGGAGCCTACGGGAGAGCCGGAGAGGGACTCTCTGTCGGGAAAGGTAGCGACAGGACAAGGGGTAACGATTTTAAATCGGAAGAGGGGAGATTCAGACTAGATGTTAGGAGGAAATTCTTTACCGTGAGGGTGGTGAGGCACTGGAACAGGTTGCCCGGGGAAGCTGTGGATGCCCCATCCCTGGAAGTGTTTAAGGCCAGGCTGGACGGGGCTTTGAGCAACCCGCTCTAGTGGAGGCGTCCCTGCCCAAGGCAGGGGGGCTGCAACACGATGATCTTGAAGGTCCCTTCCAATTCTAACCATTCTACGATTCTATGGTTTTTAAGGTGGCAGAACCTCTTGCGACTTCCATTAACAAAAACTACTCTCACCATTCGGGGCAACAAATCTCACATTTTTGAATAAAAACACGAGGACGGCACTGATACAGCCGGTATTATTTCACAAAAAGGACAGTTTTGTCTCTTCTGTTCAAAGAGCAGCATACAAATAGCAATAGGCCAGTATTTTATGGTCTCCTTTCCTCGCGTTCATCCTTCATATATGTAGCATAAATAGGAATTAAGAATAGAAATTAACTTTGTGTTCATACTGAGGAGGAGCCAATGGGAAAAAAGAAATTCTAAATTTTGCATTTCAGTGTTACTTTTGACCAGCTGCAGTTGTTATAGCCCACTCTGATATTTGGGGAATACATCTTTATACTGGAAATAAGGCACAGCCGCTGGCATCCGGTGAAACGTCACCTTCAAATGCCACTTTGCTGAACAGACAAACCTGATCAGACGCATTGAAATAAACTAGCTCAAGTAGCTGATACACAGAGGAATGCTCTGTCTAGCAACAGAAGCTTTTGCAAAAATGGAGGAAGCCAGAATAAAGCTGCAACAGTTACAAGTTGCAGATTTGAAAACCTCACCTGCTGTTTGAGCACCCCGCAGCCCGCCCAGCCCCTGCTTTCCCCCGCAGCCCCCAACACCCTCCTGCCCACCCCCCCTGCAGAACCAGCCAAAACGGCTTCTGCTCTCCGCCCCCGAACCGCATCACTTACTGCCCCCTTCCGAGCCCCAAAACCCAGCCGCTGAGCCTCTGCTCGAGTCCCCAAAACGCCGGACTCCACCCCCGCCCCTCAGCCCAAAGCCACACGACTCCCTCTCCGGCTGAAGCCCCAACACCAGCCACGCGAGCCCGTTTGCCAGCCCCAGGAGCCGCGAGCACCTCCCCAGACGCCTCAGCCCGCCCCCCCGCAACGCCGTCTCCCCTCGGAGCCGCCTCGGGACCCCGGCCGCCTTCCCCGCGCCCCCCCGCTGGCCTCGACGCTGTCCAGCTGCCTCGCGACGCTGTCCAGCGGCGCCGCGACGCTGTCCGGCTGCCCGGTGCTTTCCGCCCGCGCCGGTCCGGTGCGGTGCGGTGCGGTCCGCGCCGCGCCGCGCCGCAGCCGCTTCTGCGCGCGCCGCCATTTTCCCCCGGCCCCCTCCGCTTCCGGAGCGGCTCGGCCCGCCCATGCGGCGCGCCCATTGGTCACGGCGCCGGAAGCGGCTTCCGTGCTCGGGGACCCGTCCCATTGGTCGGTCGCGCCGTCAATCTTCAGCGCCTCCCACCCCGGCCAATCGGAGCGCGGCAGGCGATCCGACCAATCGGAGCGCGGCGGTCGCGCTGTGATTGGCTCGTCCTCCTGTCAATCCGCCAGGGGGCGGTTGCCATGGTGAGGACGCCCCGCCCGGTGGCGCATGCGCAGTAGTGAGGGCGGCGCCGTCCTTACTACTGCGCATGCGCGACCGGGCGGGGCTTCCTCACCATGGCAACCGCCCCCGGGCGGATTGACAGGAGGACGAGCCAATCACAACGCGACCGCCGCGCTCCGATTGGTCGGATCGCCTGCCGCGCTCCGATTGGCCGGACTGGGACGCTAATGGCGGTTGCCATGGTGAGGAAGCCCCCTCCTGGTCGCGCATGCGCAGTAGTGAGGGCGGCGCCTTGCTCGCTACTGCCCCCTCGTGGACAAAAAGCGGTACTGCAGGTACGCAGGTACAGGGCGGGGGGGGGGGGGGCGCGCATGCCCAGTAGAAAGGGGGGCCCTGCGCTCGCCGCCGCTGCCGCCCGTGCCAGCAGAAACCGGCGGTGCGGCTCGGGGAGCGGGGGGAGGCGGGACCGGGGAAGGTTCCCTTTTCCCCAAATTGGGGAAAATGTTATTCATGTTCGGGGTTCAATTTGGGGGTTCAATTTACGGTTCTGCAGCGTCAGCCCCCGCATGGGCGCCGTCCCCGGCGGCGGGGAAGGGCAAGAAAAACCCTAACAAAACCCTGAAGTCTTTTCCGTTGCGGAAAAGCACCGAAAAAAACCCCAAATTGAATAATTTTCCCCAATTTGGGGAAAATGGAACCTCCCAGGGCTCCGCCTTCCCCCCCCGCATCCGCCGAGCTGCAGCGCCGGTTTCTGCTGGCACGGGCGGCATCGGCGAGCGCCCCCCCCCCCGCCCCCCCCGTCCACTGCGCATGCGGCCGGACCCCCCTACCCCCGTACCTGCAGTACCGCTTTTTGTCCACAAGCGGCGGCAGCAGCGAGGGCGGCGCCACTCTTTCCACTGCGCATGCGCGCCCCCCACCTGCAGTACCGATTTTTGTCCACAAGGCGGCAGTAGCGAGCACGGCGCCGCCCTTACTACTGCGCATGCGCGACCAGGCGGGGCTTCCTCACCATGGCAACCGCCCCCGGGCGGATTGACAGGAGGACGAGCCAATCACAACGCGACCGCCGCGCTCCGATTGGTCGGATCGCCTGCCGCGCTCCGATTGGCCGGAGGGGGACGTCAATGGCGGTTGCCATGGTGAGGACGCCCCGCCCGGTGGCGCATGCGCAGTAGTGAGGGCGGCGCCGTCCTTACTACTGCGCATGCGCGACCGGGCGGGGCTTCCTCACCATGGCAACCGCACCCGGGCGGATTGACAGGAGGACGAGCCAATCACAACGCGACCGCCCCGCCCCGATTGGTCGGATCGCCTGCCGCGCTCCGATTGGCCGGACTGGGAGGCGCTGGAGATTGACGGCGCGACCGACCAATGGGACGGGGGCTCCTAGAGGACGGACGCCGCTTACGGCACCGCGACCAATGGGCGCGCGGTATGGGCGGGCCGAGCCGCTCCGGAACCGGAGGGGGCCGGGGGAAAACGGCGGCCAGCCCAGAAATCGCTGCGGACCGGTCCGCAGCGGGCGGAAAGCACCGGGCAGCGCCCACGCCCACGCCCACGCCCCCTTCCTTGTCCCCCTCTGAGACCTCACCGGGGCCATGAGCGGTGACCGCTCTCAGCCCGCTTCCCTCCACCCAGGGACCGTGACCACTTACCGGCGGGCAGGCCTTCCCGCTCTCTGCCCTGTCCCCGCTCGCAGTCCGGGCAGCCGCAGCCGTCGCCTCGGCGCCAAAAACCTCCGGTGTTCGCCCCGCAACCAGCCCCAGGGACGCCGCGGCGCTCTGCGCGTGGCCCCGGGGGCCGTGGGGGCGACAGCAGCCAGTCCGCCGGCGTCCAGGAAGGCAGGCGGGGGTGCCGCCTTATCCACCACAGAGACATCGGGGAGCTTTGCGTCCCTGCAGGAAAACGGGGCTGGGTTTTTTTCCTCCTGTCCCGCTGCACCGATCCAGCTCCCCAGGGCGGGAGGGGAAACGGGGGAAGGGGCTGCTTTTCATAGAATCATAGAATCGTCTAGGTTGCAAGAGACCCTTGGCATCATCGAGTCCAACCATCTACCCTACTCTACAAAGTTCTCCCCTACACCATATCCCCCAACACCACATCTCGACGGTTCTTAAACACATCCAGGGATGGTGACTCGACCACCTCCCTGGGTAGCCTGTTCCAATGCCCGACCACTCCCTCTGTGAAACATTCTTTCCTAATGTCCAGTCTAAACCTACCCTGTTGGAGCTTGAAGCCGTTCCCTCTCGTTCTGTCATTACCTACCCGTGCCAAGAGACCAGCACCGACCTCTCTACAGTGTCCTTTCAAGTAGTTTTAGAGAGTGACGAGGTCTCCCCTCAGCCCCCTCTTCCTCATACTAAACAGTCCCAGCTCCTTCAACCGCTCTTCATAGGATTTGTTTTCCAGGCCCTTCACCAGCTTCGTTGCCCTCCTCTGCACTCGCTCCAGCACCTCGACATCTCTCTTGGATTGAGGTGCCCAAAACCGGACGCAATACTCCAGGTGCGGCCTCACCAGTGCCGAGTACAGGGGCACAATCGCCTCCCTACTTCTGCTGCTCACGCTGTTTCTAACACAAGCCAGGATGCCGTTGGCTTTCGTGGCCACCTGGGCACACTGCCGGCTCACGTTCAGCCGCTTGTCCATTAGAACCCCCAGGTCTCTTTCTTCCAGGTGGTTTTCCAGCCACATTTCCCCAAGCCTGTAGCGCTGCTCGGGGTTATTGTGGCCCACGCGCAGAACCTGGCACTTGCCCTTGTTGAAACTCATACCACTGATGTTGGCCCAACGATCCAATCTACCTAAGTCTCTCTGTAGAGCTTCCCTATCCTCCTGGGAACCAACACTCCTGCTTAAAGCGCTTTTGAAAGCGCTTGGACGCCGGCAAGAGAGAGCAGAGGGGAGGGCCAGTTTGGAAATCCCTTCTAGCGATAGGCTCTCTTTGCAGTCTGGAACCATCTACAGCACAGGCGTTTACGCCTCCGCACTGACCGACCCGTGGGTAAGACTTAGGGAAAACGGATGCTCTTGATACACTTCGACAGAACGTCTGCTAAGAGTCACATCTGTTTAGACTTACAGATTAACACGCACGATAGATAGACAACATCCAATTGGACTAGCGACCTGTCCAGACATCCGCTTTGACGCTTCAATCTCTCTTTATAAATAAATCTTTTAAAAAATCTTTCCGTCGTCTAAACTCCCATTAAATAATACAGAATCCTTAGAGATACGGGTTGGTATTTTGAACTCCTTTTATATACGTAAGGGAATATTATTTTTCAACACACAGAAAAATGAGAGATTGTTCTCTACTCCAATGCCTCACCCCCGCATATACAGCTTTTAACATTTTTTAAACACCACCGCCCAAAACCCCAACCACCTGCCCCGCACCAAGTTTTCAGGCGTTTGGGGGCCGTGACCCACCCTCTTGTGGGGGGAACCCCACTTAACCCCCACTCACCTGCTCCTCCGCCGCACCGTCGCTCCCCCGCTGACATCCGGCTGCCCCAAATGACATCATCACACCACCACCCCCACCCCCCCCCCACCGGTTTTTTTAATTCGCCCCAAAAAATGCACCGAACGACCAGACCCAGGGCTGGCCCCTTCCCCTCAGGCGGCTCCACCACCGGCTGCAAACCCGGGCCGGGGCATCTGTCGAGCAGCACGAGACGCGGACAACGAGGCACCTGCAAAACAAACAGCAAACCCCAACCGGAGATCAGCATCATCAAACGAAAGAGCACCGAAGACAGTAGAGGAATTCCCTCCGGCCGAGGGACAGGACAGGAGCTGAGCTACAGGAGGATTGCGGGGAAACAGCTCCGCTCCAAAGACGGCACGGCCTGCCAAAGCCGGAGCCATCCCGACGCTTCAGGTCCCTATTCAGACTGACCCGTGCCACTTGCAACACCTTCTCAGCCTAACAGCGTAACAAACCCTCCGCCCGCTGGGGGGAAGCGCCTCCTCCCTTCCCTTTCCCTGCCGCTGGAAAGCTCTGCGCGCGTTTAGATACGGCCAAGAAAAATACTCACGCTAGAAAAGCCTCGGACTTTTTCTTCGGCGCTAATTCAACTGGCACAGCTCCGAACCCCCACCGTTGCGCTCTCCGTCTCCAGAACGCGCAGTTGTCATTTGACCGGGGGCTGCTTTCTCTCCTACCCGAGGAGGAGGGACATCTGGCCGGCGGCACTGCCCGAGAGAGATGCTACCGCACTGCCGGGGAAACGCGACGCTGAAAGCCAGGCAGAAATCAGGTTCTTCAGAGCGCTCCGCCTAAAGAAAAGGGGGGGGAAAAACAAAAAACAAAAAAACTAGAAAAAAAACCCAACCAAAAACCCAACCCGTTACCTTCAGTCGCCTCTCTTTTCAAAGATTTGGAACAAATACCTCGCCGCTTAGGGACGCCTAAGACGCTGTAGGCTACAGCCGGTGGACGGTTGCCGTTTAAAGCCTGCAAGTCAGTTTGCACGTTATACGACTTTAACCCTTTTTTTAAAGTCTCCTTTACGATAGAAAAAACCAGGAAGGTAAGAGATTCCCCAAACGGCTGTACTTTTGGCGGGGGGAAATCCAATCCCCGGTGCCGCGATCCACCAGGCTACCGAAAACGACCGGCGGACCGGCCAAGGCTTTTGGCTGTGCCGAACACGCAGAGGAACAGGGTTTGGCCGTGTCCCCGCTGTTACGGGGGACCCAGAGCCCAAAGGCCGGCCATGCCATCGGCCGTCGGAAGAGGTGCCGCGCTCGGGCCTTTGGAAGGACATCGTCTTTCTTTTTGTCCCTATTTAATAGAGCGCGCGACGTCTCCTCGCTGATGACTTCTGCTGCCCAGCGCATCGTCTCCGAGGATCCCCTCTCGTGGGAACTTCAGGAGAGGCAACCGCTTGGCACGAGAAACCGGTTCCCTTTCAGAAAGGGAAACCTCCTTCCGACTGACGTCCAAATGACACGCCGTAGGCTACGGACAACGGACGTTCCTGGAAGGCTCGACTCACCTAAGCCACCTCAGGACTCGCCGCCACCAGTGACGAGGCTGATGATGCTCCTTGGTTCGTGGCAAAGCCTGGAAAACAGGCAGAAGCGGCGCCGGTTCGTCCCGTTTTGTCCACGTCTCTTCGTTGACCGCCCCGGCTTTCAGCGCAGATGCCATGAAAGAGGAGTGACAAAGAAAAGGCGAGGTCAGGCAGCAAAAGAGCTCTGCAGGCTGCCACCTGCAGTCAACCGCGCACTCTGTTTTGGAAGCCACACGCCCGCCCGCCCGCCACCCCCCGCCCAAAACAAACAAACAAACAAACAAACAAACAAAGAGACAAGAACCCCGGCACCTGGCCTCTTTCTTGTCTTCAGGAGCTCATCCTGAAGCTCATCGCTTCTGTCTTGTCAGAGCAGGAAGCGCAGACCATCTGTATCCCGAGGACACCTGACCGGGATTAACACGTGTCCAGAGGTAGTCCCCATCTCTACGAGCGTGTCGCTTTGGTGCTTTTAATAATCCTAACTCGACGGTAGTCACTGGGACGGTCCTTTACGGTGGCTTCTTCAGACTTCTGGATCGCCAGTCCCAGTATTTCCATTTCATCCTGCCAAAAAAAACCCCAAAGCACGTTACAGCTGCACATAACATTTTCTGCCTGTTCTTGTACGAGTATTTAAGGCGTAGGAGAAAGAGAAGATCTGAAAGGCAGAAGAGGCATTCAAAAACCGTGCAACTATGAAAAAGTAAAGCAGCTCTCTCGGAAAAGCACGAGAAACGGCCATAAAAGGTATACTTATGAAATACGCCAAGTAATATCGGGGCACCAAAATATACTATACAGGAAGGCTAGGTGGCTCATTTGACAGAAATTCGATGTAAATCTAATACAGTACCGAGAATTCTGTCTGTAAATGGATAATATCCGGCACCACTCAGCTCTAAAATTGCCGCTGCGCCTGCGGTGCTCCTAGATTCTATCTTCCTGCCTGTGAAAAATCCGACTTTAAAAGCATCTAGTACGAACCTTAAAGTTTTCATCACAGTTACAGCCATCTTTCACCTTAAAGCATGCTTTACATTTCTGCCAACTTGGAGTGTACACGTCTGTGTATACACGCTTATAATTCAGGACGATTTCCACAAATCGTTTCTGTGCAGAAAAACAGGCCTCGTTTCATTATGCAATCAAATTTGAAATTTTTTTTCTCGGGAGAAGTTTTGCCTTTTTAACTGTGAGAATTTTAACTAGGAATTCACACGCTACCCATGCCTCAAATTACGAGGAGACGCATCACAAAACGAACTCAAAACGAACATCCCGGATTCAGGAAAACTAATTGTGCCTCCCCCCTCTGTGGAACGTGTCCGTAGGACAGGAGCGGGCACCCGCTTTGCCACAGAAGCAGACGGATGCGGAATTGCTCCACGCGTGTCGGTTAACACACATTCGGCTAATGGCCCACCACTCCTTGTACGCACAGGCTGACGACAGCCAGGTCGCCCGGTACGGGCTGAACACTTTGCAGGATTTGTTACAAACCTTTTTAGTGAAATAGATTTTGAAACCCCAGGAAACACACCCCTACCTCCGAGAATTGTAAGGCAATAAATATTTTGACAACTTACATTTCACGTCTATCCATGTATGTCCCATTACTGTCTGTGGTCATAAACTATCTAATATAGAATACTAAACGTTGCTACCATTTAAGAACCGAACGACAGCAACTGAACTGAACCGAAAGGAAGAGCTTTTCTTTGAAAATCGCAGTGCCACCTGAGAAGAAGCTGAAGACTGAAAATCGGGCGAGAGAATCACGCAAAAATATCAGCCTTGCTCTAAAAGCAAGACAGGAGAAAACCCACCAAAAAGTAAAATGCAGTTTAATTGACCCAAAGGTCACCAAACAAAACAGGCAAAAAGCTTCACAATACACAGCGTTTGCACCGCTGTCGCTTTTCTGGCTTTTGCTGGGCCTAAGAGGTTGCTGTGACTTCCTCGAGCTGCCCTTCTGCGGTCACCAGATTGTTTCAGGGGAGACAGACGTCTCCCGGGGAGGCGCACGCAGAGAGCGCCGCTACGTCTCGGCTGTGACCCCTTGGTCACTGCGTTCCTGCGGTGCCCATACCCGTGCTACCAACAGGACGTCACAAAAGGACACAAGAGCAGGGGGAATCGCTACAGGAGTCCTGAATGTTTCCACGGGCTTTTGAAAACCCCATTTTCTAAATTAAGTTACGCGAGGGAGTCTTTTTGAAAGTTACGAGGCTTCTGTGTGTCTGCTACTAAAAACATCCAACCGACCGACTCAAAAAACACCCAGAACACACTTTCCCCACGTTCCCCCGACACCGTAGCCTTTCATCTCGGGGGATTTCATTTCCTGCCTTGCGAATGGATGCAGGTTAGGGACACCATAAAACAGCTTCCCTAGGGTATCCGAACGGCTGTCAGCTGAAACAGAAAACAGAGGGATTAACCATGACAGGGACGTATATCTCAACCTTGGAGGGGAGGAAAGAAAACAAAGAATTTCCCAATTAGCGGAGGCGGGCCTCAGCCTCGAAGGAACACTTCGCAAGCAAATGGGAACATCCTGACTGATAACAGGAGAAGATAACCAGAGACTTTACGACCCCTGCCAGACCACGCAGAGGACGAGCGGAACATCCTGATCGATTACAGGAAGACAGCAAGAGACTTTTACGGCCTCTATCAGCAAAACAATCGAATCGGTTCAGTGATCGTGGAGCTTACTCCCTAAGACGCCCCCCCAAAGAAAAACACCAGGAGAAGATACGCACATGCCTGAAGGATGAGACTTATTATAATGAGGCTCTGGAAATAATTAACATAGTCACACCTATTGTTAGAACTAATTGTATTAGCCCATCCCATAGTTTGCATATGTATGATTTACCTTATAAATAACTACGGGTTTAGCCTAAGGGTGTGCAAGTTTGGAGGAGCGATCCCCCTTGCACCCGGCACCGCAATAAACATACCTGCTTTATAACTCTCTGCGAGTTGTAAGGTTTGTTTCCGCACGTCAATTTGGCGACCCAGATGGGACCCTCTCTGTCCGGCTGCGGGACCTGCTGAGGACGGGACTCCTCTGGGCGCCCCCGAGATTTCTCGGAGGGACTCCCTTACTCATCCAGATCACCGCGGGGACAGACAAGGACCATCTATTGCGGACCAGGTATGTTTAGAGTTTTCTTAGGGGGGGACCTGTAAGCCGTGAGGAGACGTCCTACGCGTGGTAAAGAGTCGGCGTACTCGCCCCGGGGTATGCTCAAGCTTGGGCTAACGGTTGGGTTGTGCTTGTGTGGGATCCCTTGGTTTTATGTTAGTGCGTGGAAGTGTAACCCTGCGATACTGTTGGTTATATGTTGTATCTGTCCTAGGGTATCACTACCGTGTTATTACTTGTTGTATTTGTCATAAGATACCACTTCCGTGTTATTGTCTAATATAAGGTGGAAATTATTGTATGAGTGAACTGAGTGATTGAGACGCGGCACTGCTGCGGAGCGAGTGCGGAGTTCTGATCCGCGGTTCCGTGTTCTCCGCGAGGAGAGCGGCCGGAGACGAACGAAGCGTATGACAGACTGTAAAGAAACATTGTGTGAACCTGATATTGAGAAGATCGAGTGGCAGTGTCTTGGACACTCGGATAACGTTTGTGATCCTATTTTTATCCTAAAGTGTTTTGCTTGTAATACGGAGGTTTGGGTAGATCAGGAAGACGATTTTTGGTGTTCACAGTGTGGAAGCTGGACTGAGTGGGAAAAGATCGAGCGGGCGGGAGAATTGAAACAAGTAATCTGTGGAGACATAGCCTACCCCTGGAGATAAAGGTAGCGACAGGGATATAGTTGTACTATTTCCCGGGAGAGAAAACAGGAATAACACCCAGGTGACACACGGAGATCAGGGTCACCTCTTAATCAAGGGGTAGAAAGAGCATAAAATGGGCAATAAACAAGGAGGCGGGATAATGAAAAAGAGTCCTCTAGGATGTATCTTAGCACACTGGAAGGAGATCGGAGGCCCACCAGGTGGCAGCGTGGACAAGAAAACCTTAATTAAATATTGCAATCAATGGTGGCCTCTTTACAAGTTAGATGATCAGGAGAAATGGCCCGTTAACGGGACCCTTAATTACAATACTATATTACAATTAATGCTATTCCTTAGAAGGGAAAGAAAGTGGGATGAAGTTACATATGCGGACATGTTTTTCACCCTTCGAAATCACCCAGAATACCAACGGGACTGCGGGCTATTACCTCCACAAGACCCTATGGTATTAGCCTTAGAGAAAGAAAAAAATGAAAGAAATGAAAGCAGACATAAAAAGATGTTGCTCAGCCTGCAGCATAGGGCAAGGGTGCACAAGGCCTGAAAAGATTCAGGGTTTTGAAGATCAACTAATTGAAGTATTAAGTTTGGCCCTGATAGGAACTCCCATTACTCCAGGAGTGCCTGAGGAGATTAAAGACCAAATTTATCTGGGGGTATGGGCCTCGGGAGAGCCGGGGAGAGCAAAAAAGTGCTTCCCCTATAGCGATAAAACCCAAACAAGGAGCACGACCAGTGAGAGTCAAACAGTATCCCCTCAGGGTAGAGGATAGGAAGGGGATCCGACAAACTATAGACCAGTTTATCGAGTATGGGCGGCTGAAAGAATGTGAATCAGAGTATAACACTCCAATATTACCTGTCAAAAAGCCGGATGGTAGCTATCGCATAGTACAGGATCTCAGGGCTATCAACAAAATTGTTGAGGATTTACATCGGGTAGTAGCAAATCCATACACTCTCCTAACTAAATTGGTACCTGAATTGGCATGGTTTACCGTCTTGGACCTAAAGGATGCCTTTTTCTGCCTGCCTCTGAGCCCAGAGAGCCAACTTTTGTTCGCATTCGAGTGGGAAAACCCAGAATCTGGAAGGAAAACACAGCTTACATGGACTGTGCTACCACAGGGCTTTAAAAATAGCCCAACACTTTTTGGAAATCAGCTAGCCAAAGACTTAGAACAGTGGAAACGCCCGCCTGGGACAGGAATGGTATTACAGTATGTGGACGATATGTTACTTGCCACTGACACCAGAGAAACATGCCTAGAATGGACTGTGAGCCTGCTAAATTTCCTTGGACTTAATGGCTATAAAGTTTCTCCACAGAAGGCGCAGATAGCCCAGCAGCAAGTGACCTATCTGGGATATGAAATAACCGCAGGCCAACGGACACTCGGGAAGGAGAGGAAAGAAGCCATCTGCCAGACACCTCGACCACAGACGCCTAAGGAACTTCGGACCTTTCTAGGGATGACAGGATGGTGTCGTCTCTGGATATATAACTACGGACTCTTGGTAAAGCCGCTATACGAGTTACTAAAATCTAACTCAAAGAATATTGTGTGGAATAAGGAAGCAGACAGAGCCTTCCATCAGTTAAAAAAGAGGTTAATGGAAGCGCCTGCCCTGGGGTTACCCGATACTACTAAACCTTTCTGGTTGTTTTCCTATGAAAAGCAAGAAATGGCCTTAGGAGTCCTGGCTCAGAATCTGGGACCCTATCGGAGGGCGGTGGCATACTTCTCTAAACAGCTCGACGGAGTAAGTAAAGGGTGGCCTAGCTGTCTCCGAGCAGTGGCAGCAGTGGTAATAAACATCCAAGAGGCCCGTAAGTTCACCCTAGGCCAGAAAATCACAGTTATGGTTTCACACACCGTCTCAGCAGTACTGGAAGTAAAAGGAGGGCATTGGCTTTCGCCTCAGAGGTTTCTCAAGTACCAGGCTATCCTGATAGAGCAAGATGATGTAGAAATAACAGTAACTAATATTGTCAATCCAGCCTCTTTCCTCAGCGGAACAGCAGGAGAATCAGTGACCCATGACTGCTTGGAAACAATTGAGGCGGTGTACTCCAGTCGACCAGATCTGAAAGAGGAACCATTGGAAGATGCAGAGGATTCCTGGTTCACCGACGGGAGCAGCTTCATTCAGCAAGGGATACGTAAAGCTGGCTATGCGGTAACCACCACAGAGAAGGTAATAGAGTCCAAAGCTCTGGCCCCAAATACATCAGCCCAAAAGGCTGAGATAATAGCACTAACCCGAGCGCTGGAACTAGCCAAAGGAAAACGGATAAATATCTGGACAGACTCTAAATATGCTTTCGGGGTGGTGCATGCTCACGGGGCAGTCTGGAGAGAAAGAGGACTCTTATCTACACAAGGGAAACACATCAAACATGCTGAAGAAATTCTTAAACTCTTAGATGCAGTATTACTGCCTACCAAAGTGACTATCATGCACTGCAAAGCTCACCAAAAAGGGAACACCGCTGTGGAACTGGGTAACGCACTGGCGGACCGAGAAGCCAAAAGGGCAGCAGAAATGGGTAATACAGAAATACAATCCTTGGTCCCAGATGGTAAAATACAAATTGACGACGAACCTAAATATTCTAGGGATGATCACAAATTGATCAAAGACTTAAATGGGAAAATCGAAGGGAAATGGGCCAAAACCCCACAGGGAAAAATAATAGTGCCTTTTTCGTTATTATGGGCAGTGGTCATGGCAGAACATAGAAAATCCCATTGGGGAACAGAGGCACTTTACAGATACCTGAGTAGGATAATATGTGCTCGCAATCTATATGCCACGGTCAAACAAGTCACTCAGCAGTGTGAGGTATGTCTACAGAACAACCCTAGGACAGGTCCCAGAGTCCAGTTCGGCCAAATAGGAAAGGGAAACTATCCGGGACAACAATGGCAAATTGATTTCTCAGAACTTACAAGAAAAGGGGGGTTTCGATACCTATTGGTACTAACCGATACCTTTTCAGGATGGCCAGAGGCATTTCCCTGCCGAACCAATAAAACAAGAGAAGTGGTTAAAGCATTGTTGCAAGAAATTATACCAAGATTTGGGGTTCCCGCAGTGATTTCCTCGGACCGAGGATCTCATTTCACTGCAAAGGTTGTTTCAAAAGTAAGCAGATTATTGGGTATAGATTGGCAACTTCATACCCCATACAACCCACGATCGAGTGGTCAGGTAGAAAAGATGAATCACTTGATCAAAACTCAGATTGTGAAACTAGGCCAGGAAGCTAACTTGACCTGGCCCCAGTCATTACCATTAGCCCTTCTCAGGATAAGAACAAAACCCAGAACCAAAGAAGGTTTGAGCCCCTTTGAAATACTCTATGGGAGACCATATAGTGTACAAGACGGGACATCCACAGAGTTGGGGAATGAAATATTGACAGATTACATGATAAATTTACAAAAGCAGCTCCGAGAGGTAGAAAAACTGGTTCTAGTGACAAGGGGAACAAGATTCCATAGCTTTGTAAGGTGGCTTATACCATCCTTAGGCATTAGTGAATTGGAGAAAGCAATTGTAAACATATCAGCTACTATAGCAGCGCTTGAGAAATCTACAATAGGTGCTATACAGGCACTTCAACAAGAAGTCCAGTCATTAGCAAATGTAGTTGGACAAAATAGAACGGCATTAGATTTACTAACTTGGAAAGAGGGAGGCTTATGCGCAGTGATTAATCAGAGCTGTTGCTCATATGTAAACAAAGCGGAAGGATAGAAAAAGACTTACAAAATCTCATAGCTAAAACTCAGATCTTGCATCAGACTGCGCAGGATGATACCACATTTGGGTTCTCAGACCTTTGGGAAAAGTTAACCTCATGGTTACCTAGTCTGGCATGGCTTAGACAACTGTTTATCCTTCTAGTAGCAGTGCTTATGTTAGGAATTTTAGTGTGTGTAATAGCTAGATGTTTTATGTGTTGTACCATGGGGGCAAGAGACGAATACATGCAATGGAAAAAGCATCAGCTCCGGGAACGAGTGGAATCAGGGATGTATTTTAGAAATCAGATGGAGAAGGAAAGTGTGTTATAGGCAATTGTAAAAGAATTTACAAATGAACAAAGAAAAGGGGGGATTGAAACAGAAAACAGAGGGATTAACCATGACAGGGACGTATATCTCAACCTTGGAGGGGAGGAAAGAAAACAAAGAATTTCCCAATTAGCGGAGGCGGGCCTCAGCCTCGAAGGAACACTTCGCAAGCAAATGGGAACATCCTGACTGATAACAGGAGAAGATAACCAGAGACTTTACGACCCCTGCCAGACCACGCAGAAGACAAGCGGAACATCCTGATCGATTACAGGAAGATAGCAAGAGACTTTTACGGCCTCTATCAGCAAAACAATCGAATCGGTTCAGTGATCGTGGAACTTACTCCCTAAGACGCCCCCCCAAAGAAAAACACCAGGAGAAGATACGCACATGCCTGAAGGATGAGACTTATTATAATGAGGCTCCGGAAATAATTAACATAGTCACACCTATTGTTAGAACTAATTGTATTAGCCCATCCCATAGTTTGCATATGTATGATTTACCTTATAAATAACTACGGGTTTAGCCTAAGGGTGTGCAAGTTTGGAGGAGCGATCCCCCTTGCACCCGGCGCCACAATAAACATACCTGCTTTATAACTCTCTGCGAGTTGTAAGGTTTGTTTCCGCACGTCACAGCGTACCATTTAGATCCCTTGAGTACAAGCAATAGCGCGCGTTACCTCTCCGGTTTGATGCTCGCTGACAGGCCGAATCCTTTGTGGAACCTTAAGCTGTTGTTCCGGCTTCCCTATCTCTTGCTGGAAAAGGTCTCTCTCGTGCTCTCGGTCAATTGCTCGCTCCTGAAAGTGACAAAACAGTGAGGATGCACCATTTCACGTAAAAACTGTCTAAATTAAGGATATTACAGCTTCTTGCTTCTTTTAACACGAGGCTGCTAACGGTACGTCAGTAGCATTATTACATGTCAGTACGAGCCGGCAACGCGCGCTGGCAGCCCAGAAAGCCAACCCCACCCTGGGCTGCATCAAGAGAAGCGTGGCCAGCGGGTCACGGGAGGCGATTCTACCCCCCTCTACTCTGCGCGCGCGAGACCCCACCTGGAGTACGGTGTCCAGCTTTGGAGTCCTCGACACGGGAAGGACGTGGACCTGTTGGAAGGGGCCCAGCGGAGGGCCACGAAAACCATCGGAGGGACGGAGCACCTCCCCTGTGAAGAGAGACTGAGAGAGCTGGGGTTGTTCAGCCTGGAGAAGAGAAGGCTCCGGGGAGACCTCAGAGCAGCCTTCCAATATCTGAAGGGAGCCTACGGGAGAGCCGGAGAGGGACTCTCTGTCGGGAAAGGTAGCGACAGGACAAGGGGTAACGATTTTAAATCGGAAGAGGGGAGATTCAGACTAGATGTTAGGAGGAAATTCTTTACCGTGAGGGTGGTGAGGCACTGGAACAGGTTGCCCGGGGAAGCTGTGGATGCCCCATCCCTGGAAGTGTTTAAGGCCAGGCTGGACGGGGCTTTGAGCAACCCGCTCTAGTGGAGGCGTCCCTGCCCAAGGCAGGGGGGCTGCAACACGATGATCTTGAAGGTCCCTTCCAATTCTAACCATTCTACGATTCTATGGTTTTTAAGGTGGCAGAACCTCTTGCGACTTCCATTAACAAAAACTACTCTCACCATTCGGGGCAACAAATCTCACATTTTTGAATAAAAACACGAGGACGGCACTGATACAGCCGGTATTATTTCACAAAAAGGACAGTTTTGTCTCTTCTGTTCAAAGCGCAGCATACAAATAGCAATAGGCCAGTATTTTATGGTCTCCTTTCCTCGCGTTCATCCTTCATATATGTAGCATAAATAGGAATTAAGAATAGAAATTAACTTTGTGTTCATACTGAGGAGGAGCCAATGGGAAAAAAGAAATTCTAAATTTTGCATTTCAGTGTTACTTTTGACCAGCTGCAGTTGTTATAGCCCACTCTGATATTTGGGGAATACATCTTTATACTGGAAATAAGGCACAGCCGCTGGCATCCGGTGAAACGTCACCTTCAAATGCCACTTTGCTGAACAGACAAACCTGATCAGACGCATTGAAATAAACTAGCTCAAGTAGCTGATACACAGAGGAATGCTCTGTCTAGCAACAGAAGCTTTTGCAAAAATGGAGGAAGCCAGAATAAAGCTGCAACAGTTACAAGTTGCAGATTTGAAAACCTCACCTGCTGTTTGAGCACCCCGCAGCCCGCCCAGCCCCTGCTTTCCCCCGCAGCCCCCAACACCCTCCTGCCCACCCCCCCTGCAGAACCAGCCAAAACGGCTTCTGCTCTCCGCCCCCGAACCGCATCACTTACTGCCCCCTTCCGAGCCCCAAAACCCAGCCGCTGAGCCTCTGCTCGAGTCCCCAAAACGCCGGACTCCACCCCCGCCCCTCAGCCCAAAGCCACACGACTCCCTCTCCGGCTGAAGCCCCAACACCAGCCACGCGAGCCCGTTTGCCAGCCCCGGGAGCCGCGAGCACCTCCCCAGACGCCTCAGCCCGCCCCCCCGCAACGCCGTCTCCCCTCGGAGCCGCCTCGGGACCCCGGCCGCCTTCCCCGCGCCCCCCCGCTGGCCTCGACGCTGTCCAGCTGCCTCGCGACGCTGTCCAGCGGCGCCGCGACGCTGTCCGGCTGCCCGGTGCTTTCCGCCCGCGCCGGTCCGGTGCGGTGCGGTGCGGTCCGCGCCGCGCCGCGCCGCAGCCGCTTCTGCGCGCGCCGCCATTTTCCCCCGGCCCCCTCCGCTTCCGGAGCGGCTCGGCCCGCCCATGCGGCGCGCCCATTGGTCACGGCGCCGGAAGCGGCTTCCGTGCTCGGGGACCCGTCCCATTGGTCGGTCGCGCCGTCAATCTTCAGCGCCTCCCACCCCGGCCAATCGGAGCGCGGCAGGCGATCCGACCAATCGGAGCGCGGCGGTCGCGCTGTGATTGGCTCGTCCTCCTGTCAATCCGCCAGGGGGCGGTTGCCATGGTGAGGACGCCCCGCCCGGTGGCGCATGCGCAGTAGTGAGGGCGGCGCCGTCCTTACTACTGCGCATGCGCGACCGGGCGGGGCTTCCACACCATGGCAACCGCCCCCGGGCGGATTGACAGGAGGACGAGCCAATCACAACGCGACCGCCGCGCTCCGATTGGTCAGATCGCCTGCCGCGCTCCGATTGGCCGGACTGGGACGTCAATGGCGGTTGCCATGGTGAGGACGCCCCGCCCGGTGGCGCATGCGCAGTAGTGAGGGCGGCGCCGTCCTTACTACTGCGCATGCGCGACCGGGCGGGGCTTCCTCACCATGGCAACCGCACCCGGGCGGATTGACAGGAGGACGAGCCAATCACAACGCGACCGCCGCGCTCCGATTGGTCGGATCGCCTGCCGCGCTCCGATTGGCCGGACTGGGACGCTAATGGCGGTTGCCATGGTGAGGAAGCCCCCTCCTGGTCGCGCATGCGCAGTAGTGAGGGCGGCGCCTTGCTCGCTACTGCCCCCTCGTGGACAAAAAGCGGTACTGCAGGTACGCAGGTACAGGGCGGGGGGGGGGGGGGGCGCGCATGCCCAGTAGAAAGGGGGGCCCTGCGCTCGCCGCCGCTGCCGCCCGTGCCAGCAGAAACCGGCGGTGCGGCTCGGGGAGCGGGGGGAGGCGGGACCGGGGAAGGTTCCCTTTTCCCCAAATTGGGGAAAATGTTATTCATGTTCGGGGTTCAATTTGGGGGTTCAATTTACGGTTCTGCAGCGTCAGCCCCCGCATGGGCGCCGTCCCCGGCGGCGGGGAAGGGCAAGAAAAACCCTAACAAAACCCTGAAGTCTTTTCCGTTGCGGAAAAGCACCGAAAAAAACCCCAAATTGAATAATTTTCCCCAATTTGGGGAAAATGGAACCTCCCAGGGCTCCGCCTTCCCCCCCCGCATCCGCCGAGCTGCAGCGCCGGTTTCTGCTGGCACGGGCGGCATCGGCGAGCGCCCCCCCCCCGCCCCCCCCGTCCACTGCGCATGCGGCCGGACCCCCCTACCCCCGTACCTGCAGTACCGCTTTTTGTCCACAAGCGGCGGCAGCAGCGAGGGCGGCGCCACTCTTTCCACTGCGCATGCGCGCCCCCCACCTGCAGTACCGATTTTTGTCCACAAGGCGGCAGTAGCGAGCACGGCGCCGCCCTTACTACTGCGCATGCGCGACCAGGCGGGGCTTCCTCACCATGGCAACCGCCCCCGGGCGGATTGACAGGAGGACGAGCCAATCACAACGCGACCGCCGCGCTCCGATTGGTCGGATCGCCTGCCGCGCTCCGATTGGCCGGAGTGGGACGTCAATGGCGGTTGCCATGGTGAGGACGCCCCGCCCGGTGGCGCATGCGCAGTAGTGAGGGCGGCGCCGTCCTTACTACTGCGCATGCGCGACCGGGCGGGGCTTCCTCACCATGGCAACCGCACCCGGGCGGATTGACAGGAGGACGAGCCAATCACAACGCGACCGCCCCGCCCCGATTGGTCGGATCGCCTGCCGCGCTCCGATTGGCCGGACTGGGAGGCGCTGGAGATTGACGGCGCGACCGACCAATGGGACGGGGGCTCCTAGAGGACGGACGCCGCTTACGGCACCGCGACCAATGGGCGCGCGGTATGGGCGGGCCGAGCCGCTCCGGAACCGGAGGGGGCCGGGGGAAAACGGCGGCCAGCCCAGAAATCGCTGCGGACCGGTCCGCAGCGGGCGGAAAGCACCGGGCAGCGCCCACGCCCCCTTCCTTGTCCCCCTCTGAGACCTCACCGGGGCCATGAGCGGTGACCGCTCTCAGCCCGCTTCCCTCCACCCAGGGACCGTGACCACTTACCGGCGGGCAGGCCTTCCCGCTCTCTGCCCTGTCCCCGCTCGCAGTCCGGGCAGCCGCAGCCGTCGCCTCGGCGCCAAAAACCTCCGGTGTTCGCCCCGCAACCAGCCCCAGGGACGCCGCGGCGCTCTGCGCGTGGCCCCGGGGGCCGTGGGGGCGACAGCAGCCAGTCCGCCGGCGTCCAGGAAGGCAGGCGGGGGTGCCGCCTTATCCACCACAGAGACATCGGGGAGCTTTGCGTCCCTGCAGGAAAACGGGGCTGGGTTTTTTTCCTCCTGTCCCGCTGCACCGATCCAGCTCCCCAGGGCGGGAGGGGAAACGGGGGAAGGGGCTGCTTTTCATAGAATCATAGAATCGTCTAGGTTGCAAGAGACCCTTGGCATCATCGAGTCCAACCATCTACCCTACTCTACAAAGTTCTCCCCTACACCATATCCCCCAACACCACATCTCGACGGTTCTTAAACACATCCAGGGATGGTGACTCGACCACCTCCCTGGGTAGCCTGTTCCAATGCCCGACCACTCCCTCTGTGAAACATTCTTTCCTAATGTCCAGTCTAAACCTACCCTGTTGGAGCTTGAAGCCGTTCCCTCTCGTTCTGTCATTACCTACCCGTGCCAAGAGACCAGCACCGACCTCTCTACAGTGTCCTTTCAAGTAGGTTTAGAGAGTGACGAGGTCTCCCCTCAGCCCCCTCTTCCTCATACTAAACAGTCCCAGCTCCTTCAACCGCTCTTCATAGGATTTGTTTTCCAGGCCCTTCACCAGCTTCGTTGCCCTCCTCTGCACTCGCTCCAGCACCTCGACATCTCTCTTGGATTGAGGTGCCCAAAACCGGACGCAATACTCCAGGTGCGGCCTCACCAGTGCCGAGTACAGGGGCACAATCGCCTCCCTACTTCTGCTGCTCACGCTGTTTCTAACACAAGCCAGGATGCCGTTGGCTTTCGTGGCCACCTGGGCACACTGCCGGCTCACGTTCAGCCGCTTGTCCATTAGAACCCCCAGGTCTCTTTCTTCCAGGTGGTTTTCCAGCCACGTTTCCCCAAGCCTGTAGCGCTGCTCGGGGTTATTGTGGCCCACGCGCAGAACCTGGCACTTGCCCTTGTTGAAACTCATACCACTGATGTTGGCCCAACGATCCAATCTACCTAAGTCTCTCTGTAGAGCTTCCCTATCCTCCTGGGAACCAACACTCCTGCTTAAAGCGCTTTTGAAAGCGCTTGGACGCCGGCAAGAGAGAGCAGAGGGGAGGGCCAGTTTGGAAATCCCTTCTAGCGATAGGCTCTCTTTGCAGTCTGGAACCATCTACAGCACAGGCGTTTACGCCTCCGCACTGACCGACCCGTGGGTAAGACTTAGGGAAAACGGATGCTCTTGATACACTTCGACAGAACGTCTGCTAAGAGTCACATCTGTTTAGACTTACAGATTAACACGCACGATAGATAGACAACATCCAATTGGACTAGCGACCTGTCCAGACATCCGCTTTGACGCTTCAATCTCTCTTTATAAATAAATCTTTTAAAAAATCTTTCCGTCGTCTAAACTCCCATTAAATAATACAGAATCCTTAGAGATACGGGTTGGTATTTGGAACTCCTTTTATATACGTAAGGGAATATTATTTTTCAACACACAGAAAAATGAGAGATTGTTCTCTACTCCAATGCCTCACCCCCGCATATACAGCTTTTAACATTTTTTAAACACCACCGCCCAAAACCCCAACCACCTGCCCCGCACCAAGTTTTCAGGCGTTTGGGGGCCGTGACCCACCCTCTTGTGGGGGGAACCCCACTTAACCCCCACTCACCTGCTCCTCCGCCGCACCGTCGCTCCCCCGCTGACATCCGGCTGCCCCAAATGACATCATCACACCACCACCCCCACCCCCCCCCCCACCGGTTTTTTTAATTCGCCCCAAAAAATGCACCGAACGACCAGACCCAGGGCTGGCCCCTTCCCCTCAGGCGGCTCCACCACCGGCTGCAAACCCGGGCCGGGGCATCTGTCGAGCAGCACGAGACGCGGACAACGAGGCACCTGCAAAACAAACAGCAAACCCCAACCGGAGATCAGCATCATCAAACGAAAGAGCACCGAAGACAGTAGAGGAATTCCCTCCGGCCGAGGGACAGGACAGGAGCTGAGCTACAGGAGGATTGCGGGGAAACAGCTCCGCTCCAAAGGCGGCACGGCCTGCCAAAGCCGGAGCCATCCCGACGCTTCAGGTCCCTATTCAGACTGACCCGTGCCACTTGCAACACCTTCTCAGCCTAACAGCGTAACAAACCCTCCGCCCGCTGGGGGGAAGCGCCTCCTCCCTTCCCTTTCCCTGCCGCTGGAAAGCTCTGCGCGCGTTTAGATACGGCCAAGAAAAATACTCACGCTAGAAAAGCCTCGGGTTTTTTCTTCGGCGCGAATTCAACTGGCACAGCTCCGAACCCCCACCGTTGCGCTCTCCGTCTCCAGAACGCGCAGTTGTCATTTGACCGGGGGCTGCTTTCTCTCCTACCCAAGGAGGAGGGACATCTGGCCGGCGGCACTGCCCGAGAGAGATGCTACCGCACTGCCGGGGAAACGCGACGCTGAAAGCCAGGCAGAAATCAGGTTCTTCAGAGCGCTCCGCCTAAAGAAAAGGGGGGGGAAAAACAAAAAACAAAAAAACTAGAAAAAAAACCCAACCAAAAACCCAACCCGTTACCTTCAGTCGCCTCTCTTTTCAAAGATTTGGAACAAATACCTCGCCGCTTAGGGACGCCTAAGACGCTGTAGGCTACAGCCGGTGGACGGTTGCCGTTTAAAGCCTGCAAGTCAGTTTGCACGTTATACGACTTTAACCCTTTTTTTAAAGTCTCCTTTACGATAGAAAAAACCAGGAAGGTAAGAGATTCCCCAAACGGCTGTACTTTTGGCGGGGGGAAATCCAATCCCCGGTGCCGCGATCCACCAGGCTACCGAAAACGACCGGCGGACCGGCCAAGGCTTTTGGCTGTGCCGAACACGCAGAGGAACAGGGTTTGGCCGTGTCCCCGCTGTTACGGG
Organism: Numenius arquata; assembly: GCF_964106895.1. Lineage (NCBI taxonomy): Eukaryota > Metazoa > Chordata > Aves > Charadriiformes > Scolopacidae > Numenius > Numenius arquata. Next base: position 141,738 of record NW_027414926.1, read on the forward strand.
GGACCCAGAGCCCAAAGGCCGGCCATGCCATCGGCCGTCGGAAGAGGTGCCGCGCTCGGGCCTTTGGAAGGACATCGTCTTTCTTTTTGTCCCTATTTAATGGAGCGCGCGACGTCTCCTCGCTGATGACTTCTGCTGCCCAGCGCATCGTCTCCGAGGATCCCCTCTCGTGGGAACTTCAGGAGAGGCAACCGCTTGGCACGAGAAACCGGTGCCCTTTCAGAAAGGGAAACCTCCTTCCGACTGACGTCCAAATGACACGCCGTAGGCTACGGACAACGGACGTTCCTGGAAGGCTCGACTCACCTAAGCCACCTCAGGACTCGCCGCCACCAGTGACGAGGCTGATGATGCTCCTTGGTTCGTGGCAAAGCCTGGAAAACAGGCAGAAGCGGCGCCGGTTCGTCCCGTTTTGTCCACGTCTCTTCGTTGACCGCCCCGGCTTTCAGCGCAGATGCCATGAAAGAGGAGTGACAAAGAAAAGGCGAGGTCAGGCAGCAAAAGAGCTCTGCAGGCTGCCACCTGCAGTCAACCGCGCACCCTGTTTTGGAAGCCACACGCCCGCCCGCCCGCCCGCCACCCCCCGCCCAAAACAAACAAACAAACAAACAAACAAACAAAGAGACAAGAACCCCGGCACCTGGCCTCTTTCTTGTCTTCAGGAGCTCATCCTGAAGCTCATCGCTTCTGTCTTGTCAGAGCAGGAAGCGCAGACCATCTGTATCCCGAGGACACCTGACCGGGATTAACACGTGTCCAGAGGTAGTCCCCATCTCTACGAGCGTGTCGCTTTGGTGCTTTTAATAATCCTAACTCGACGGTAGTCACTGGGACGGTCCTTTACGGTGGCTTCTTCAGACTTCTGGATCGCCAGTCCCAGTATTTCCATTTCATCCTACCAAAAAAAACCCCAAAGCACGTTACAGCTGCACATAACATTTTCTGCACGTTCTTGTACGAGTATTTAAGGCGTAGGAGAAAGAGAAGATCTGAAAGGCAGAAGAGGCATTCAAAAACCGTGCAACTATGAAAAAGTAAAGCAGCTCTCTCGGAAAAGCACGAGAAACGGCCATAAAAGGTATACTTATGAAATACGCCAAGTAATATCGGGGCACCAAAATATACTATACAGGAAGGCTAGGTGGCTCATTTGACAGAAATTCGATGTAAATCTAAGACAGTACCGAGAATTCTGTCTGTAAATGGGTAATATTCGGCACCACTCGGCTCTAAAATTGCCGCTGCGCCTGCCTGTGAAAAATCCTACTTTAAAAGCATCTAGTACGAACCTTAAAGTTTTCATCACAGTTACAGCCATCTTTCACCTTAAAGCATGCTTTACATTGCTGCTGCAGCCTATCTGCCAACTTGGAGTGTACACATCTGGGTATACACGCTTGTAATTCAGGACGATTCCCACAAATCGTTTCTGTGCAGAAAAACAGGCCTCGTTTCATTATGCAATCAAATTTGAAATTTTTTTTCTCGGGAGAAGTTTTGCCTTTTTAACTGTGAGAATTTTAACTAGGAATTCACACGCTACCCATGCCTCAAATTATGAGGAGACGCATCACAAAACGAACTCAAAACGAACATCCCGGATTCAGGAAAACTAATTGTGCCTCCCCCCTCTGTGGAACGTGTCCGTAGGACAGGAGCGGGCACCCGCTTTGCCACAGAAGCAGACGGATGCGGAATTGCTCCACGCGTGTCGGTTAACACACATTCGGCTAATGGCCCACCACTCCTTGTACGCACAGGCTGACGACAGCCAGGTCGCCCGGTACGGGCTGAACACTTTGCAGGATTTGTTACAAACCTTTTTAGTGAAATAGATTTTGAAACCCCAGGAAACACACCCCTACCTCCGAGAATTGTAAGGCAATAAATATTTTGACAACTTACATTTCACGTCTATCCATGTATGTCCCATTACTGTCTGTGGTCATAAACTATCTAATATAGAATACTAAACGTTGCTACCATTTAAGAACCGAACGACAGCAACTGAACTGAACCGAAAGGAAGAGCTTTTCTTTGAAAATCGCAGTGCCACCTGAGAAGAAGCTGAAGACTGAAAATCGGGCGAGAGAATCACGCAAAAATATCAGCCTTGCTCTAAAAGCAAGACAGGAGAAAACCCACCAAAAAATAAAATGCAGTTCAATTGACCCAAAGGTCACCAAACAAGACAGGCAAAAAGCTTCACAACACACAGCGTTTGCACCGCTGTCGCTTTTCTGGCTTTTGCTGGGCCTAAGAGGTTGCTGTGACTTCCTCCAGCTGCCCTTCTGCGGTCACCAGATTGTTTCAGGGGAGACAGACGTCTCCCGGGGAGGCGCACGCAGAGAGCGCCGCTACGTCTCGGCTGTGACCCCTTGGTCACTGCGTTCCTGCGGTGCCCGTACCCGTGCTACCAACAGGATGTCACAAAAGGACGCAAGAGCAGGGGGAATCGCTACAGGAGTCCTGAATGTTTCCACGGGCTTTTGAAAACCCCATTTTCTAAATTAAGTTACGCGAGGGAGTCTTTTTGAAAGTTACGAGGCTTCTGTGTGTCTGCTACTAAAAACATCCAACCGACCGACTCAAAAAACACCCAGAACACACTTTCCCCACGTTCCCCCGACACCGTAGCCTTTCATCTCGGGGGATTTCCTTTCCTGCCTTGCGAACGGATGCAGGTTAGGGACACCATAAAACAGCTTCCCTAGGGTATCCGAACGGCTGTCAGCGTACCATTTAGATCCCTTGAGTACAAGCAATAGCGCGCGTTACCTCTCCGGTTTGATGCTCGCTGACAGGCCGAATCCTTTGTGGAACCTTAAGCTGTTGTTCCGGCTTCCCTATCTCTTGCTGGAAAAGGTCTCTCTCCTGCTCTCGGTCAATTGCTCGCTCCTGAAAGTGACGAAACAGTGAGGATGCACCATTTCACGTAAAAACTGTCTAAATTAAGGATATTACAGCTTCTCGCTTCTTTTAACACGAGGCTGCTAACGGTACGTCAGTAGCATTATTACATGTCAGTACGAGCCGGCAACGCGCGCTGGCAGCCCAGAAAGCCAACCCCACCCTGGGCTGCATCAAGAGAAGCGTGGCCAGCGGGTCACGGGAGGCGATTCTACCCCCCTCTACTCTGCGCGCGCGAGACCCCACCTGGCGTACGGTGTCCAGCTTTGGAGTCCTCGACACGGGAAGGACGTGGACCTGTTGGAAGGGGCCCAGCGGAGGGCCACGAAAACCATCGGAGGGACGGAGCACCTCCCCTGTGAAGAGAGACTGAGAGAGCTGGGGTTGTTCAGCCTGGAGAAGAGAAGGCTCCGGGGAGACCTCAGAGCAGCCTTCCAATATCTGAAGGGAGCCTACGGGAGAGCCGGAGAGGGACTCTCTGTCGGGAAAGGTAGCGACAGGACAAGGGGTAACGGTTTTAAATCGGAAGAGGGGAGATTCAGACTAGATGTTAGGAGGAAATTCTTTACCGTGAGGGTGGTGAGGCACTGGAACAGGTTGCCCGGGGAAGCTGTGGATGCCCCATCCCTGGAAGTGTTTAAGGCCAGGCTGGACGGGGCTTTGAGCAACCCGCTCTAGTGGAGGCGTCCCCCCTGCCCAAGGCAGGGGGGCTGCAACACCATGGTCTTGAAGGTCCCTTCCAATTCTAACCATTCTATGATTCTATGGTTTTTAAGGTGGCAGAACCTCTTGCGACTTCCATTAACAAAAACTACTCTCACCATTCGGGGCAACAAATCTCACATTTTTGAAGAAAAACACGAGGACGGCACTGATACAGCCAGTATTATTTCACAAAAAGGACAGTTTTGTCTCTTCTGTTCAAAGCACAGCATACAAATAGCAATAGGCCAGTATTTTATGGTCTCCTTTCCTCGCGTTCATCCTTCATATATGTCGCATAAATAGGAATTAAGAATAGAAATTAACTTTGTGTTCATACTGAGGAGGAGCCAATGGGAAAAAAGAAATTCTAAATTTTGCATTTCAGTGTTACTTTTGACCAGCTGCAGTTGTTATATCCCACTCTGATATTTGGGGAATACATCTTTATACTGGAAATAAGGCACAGCCGCTGGCATCCGGTGAAACGTCACCTTTAAATGCCACTTTGCTGAACAGACAAACCTGATCAGACGCATTGAAATAAACTAGCTCAAGTAGCTGATACACAGAGGAATGCTCTGTCTAGCAACAGAAGCTTTTGCAAAAATGGAGGAAGCCAGAACAAAGCTGCAACAGTTACAAGTTGCAGATTTGAAAACCTCACCTGCTGTTTGAGCACCCCGCAGCCCGCCCAGCCCCTGCTTTCCCCCGCAGCCCCCAACGCCCTCCTGCCCACCCCCCCTGCAGAACCAGCCAAAACGGCTTCTGCTCTCCGCCCCCAAACCGCATCACTTACTGCCCCCTTCCGAGCCCCAAAACCCAGCCGCTGAGCCTCTGCTCAAGTCCCCAAAACGCCGGACTCCACCCCCGCCCCTCAGCCCAAAGCCACACGACTCCCTCTCCGGCTGAAGCCCCAACACCAGCCACGCGAGCCCGTTTGCCAGCCCCAGGAGCCGCGAGCACCTCCCCAGACGCCTCAGCCCGCCCCCCCCGCAACGCCGTCTCCCCTCGGAGCCGCCTCGGGACCCCGGCCGCCTTCCCCGCGCCCCCCCGCTGGCCTCGACGCTGTCCAGCTGCCTCGCGACGCTGTCCAGCGGCACCGCGACGCTGTCCAGCGGCACCGCGACGCTGTCCGGCTGCCCGGTGCTTTCCGCCCGCGCCGGTCCGGTGCGGTGCGGTCCGCGCCGCGCCGCGCCGCAGCCGCTTCTGCGCGCGCCGCCATTTTCCCCCGGCCCCCTCCGCTTCCGGAGCGGCTCGGCCCGCCCATGCGGCGCGCCCATTGGTCACGGCGCCGGAAGCGGCTTCCGTCCTCGGGGAGCCCGTCCCATTGGTCGGTCGCGCCGTCAATCTTCAGCGCCTCCCACCCCGGCCAATCGGAGCGCGGCAGGCGATCCGACCAATCGGAGCGCGGCGGTCGCGCTGTGATTGGCTCGTCCTCCTGTCAATCCGCCAGGGGGCGGTTGCCATGGTGAGGACGCCCCGCCCGGTGGCGCATGCGCAGTAGTGAGGGCGGCGCCGTGCTCGCTACTGCCCCCTCGTGGACAAAAAGCGGTACTGCAGGTACGCAGGTACAGGGCGGGGGGGGGGGGGGGGGGGACGCGCATGCCCAGTAGAAAGGGGGGCGCTGCGCTCGCCGCCGCTGCCGCCCGTGCCAGCAGAAACCGGCGGTGCGGCTCGGGGAGCGGGGGGAGGCGGGACCGGGGAAGGTTCCCTTTTCCCCAAATTGGGGAAAATGTTATTCATGTTCGGGGTTCAATTTGGGGGTTCAATTTACGGTTCTGCAGCGTCAGCCCCCGCATGGGCGCCGTCCCCGGCGGCGGGGAAGGGCAAGAAAAACCCTAACAAAACCCTGAAGTCTTTTCCGTTGCGGAAAAGCACCGAAAAAAACCCCAAATTGAATAATTTTCCCCAATTTGGGGAAAATGGAACCTCCCAGGGCTCCGCCTTCCCCCCCCGCATCCGCCGAGCTGCAGCGCCGGTTTCTGCTGGCACGGGCGGCAGCGGCGAGCGCAGCGCCCCCCCCCCCCCCCCGTCCACTGCGCATGCGGCCGGACCCCCCTACCCCCGTACCTGCAGTACCGCTTTTTGTCCACAAGCGGCGGCAGCAGCGAGGGCGGCGCCACTCTCCACTGCGCATGCGCGCCCCCCACCTGCAGTACCGATTTTTGTCCACAAGGCGGCAGTAGCGAGCACGGCGCCGCCCTTACTACTGCGCATGCGCGACCAGGCGGGGCTTCCTCACCATGGCAACCGCCCCCGGGCGGATTGACAGGAGGACGAGCCAATCACAACGCGACCGCCGCGCTCCGATTGGTCGGATCGCCTGCCGCGCTCCGATTGGCCGGAGTGGGACGTCAATGGCGGTTGCCATGGTGAGGACGCCCCGCCCGGTGGCGCATGCGCAGTAGTGAGGGCGGCGCCGTCCTTACTACTGCGCATGCGCGACCGGGCGGGGCTTCCTCACCATGGCAACCGCCCCCGGGCGGATTGACAGGAGGACGAGCCAATCACAACGCGACCGCCCCGCTCCGATTGGTCGGATCGCCTGCCGCGCTCCGATTGGCCGGACTGGGAGGCGCTGGAGATTGACGGCGCGATCGACCAATGGGACGGGGGCTCCTAGAGGACGGACGCCGCTTACGGCACCGCGACCAATGGGCGCGCGGTATGGGCGGGCCGAGCCGCTCCGGAACCGGAGGGGGCCGGGGGAAAACGGCGGCCAGCCCAGAAATCGCTGCGGACCGGTCCGCAGCGGGCGGAAAGCACCGGGCAGCGCCCACGCCCCCTTCCTTGTCCCCCTCTGAGACCTCACCGGGGCCATGAGCGGTGACCGCTCTCAGCCCGCTTCCCTCCACCCAGGGACCGTGACCACTTACCGGCGGGCAGGCCTTCCCGCTCTCTGCCCTGTCCCCGCTCGCAGTCCGGGCAGCCGCAGCCGTCGCCTCGGCGCCAAAAACCTCCGGTGTTCGCCCCGCAACCAGCCCCAGGGACGCCGCGGCGCTCTGCGCGTGGCCCCGGGGGCCGTGGGGGCGACAGCAGCCAGTCCGCCGGCGTCCAGGAAGGCAGGCGGGGGTGCCGCCTTATCCACCACAGAGACATCGGGGAGCTTTGCGTCCCTGCAGGAAAACGGGGCTGGGTTTTTTTCCTCCTGTCCCGCTGCACCGATCCAGCTCCCCAGGGCGGGAGGGGAAACGGGGGAAGGGGCTGCTTTTCATAGAATCATAGAATCGTCTAGGTTGCAAGAGACCCTTGGCATCATCGAGTCCAACCATCTACCCTACTCTACAAAGTTCTCCCCTACACCATATCCCCCAACACCACATCTCAACGGTTCTTAAACACATCCAGGGATGGTGACTCGACCACCTCCCTGGGTAGCCTGTTCCAATGCCCGACCACTCCCTCTGTGAAACATTCTTTCCTAATGTCCAGTCTAAACCTACCCTGTTGGAGCTTGAAGCCGTTCCCTCTCGTTCTGTCGTTACCTACCCGTGCCAAGAGACCAGCACCGACCTCTCTACGGTGTCCTTTCAAGTAGTTTTAGAGAGTGACGAGGTCTCCCCTCAGCCCCCTCTTCCTCATACTAAACAGTCCCAGCTCCTTCAACCGCTCTTCATAGGATTTGTTTTCCAGGCCCTTCACCAGCTTCGTTGCCCTCCTCTGCACTCGCTCCAGCACCTCGACATCTCTCTTGGATTGAGGTGCCCAAAACCGGACGCAATACTCCAGGTGTGGCCTCACCAGTGCCGAGTACAGGGGCACAATCGCCTCCCTACTTCTGCTGCTCACGCTGTTTCTAATACAAGCCAGGATGCCGTTGGCTTTCGTGGCCACCTGGGCACACTGCCGGCTCACGTTCAGCCGCTTGTCCATTAGAACCCCCAGGTCTCTTTCTTCCAGGCGGCTTTCCAGCCACGTCTCCCCAAGCCTGTAGCGCTGCTCGGGGTTATTGTGGCCCACGCGCAGAACCTGGCACTTGCCCTTGTTGAAACTCATACCACTGATGTTGGCCCAACGATCCAATCTACCTAAGTCTCTCTGTAGAGCTTCCCTATCCTCCTGGGAATCAACACTCCTGCTTAAAGCGCTTTTGAAAGCGCTTGGACGCCGGCAAGAGAGAGCAGAGGGGAGGGCCAGTTTGGAAATCCCTTCTAGCGATAGGCTCTCTTTGCAGTCTGGAACCATCTACAGCACAGGCGTTTACGCCTCCGCACTGACCGACCCGTGGGTAAGACTTAGGGAAAACGGATGCTCTTGATACACTTCGACAGAACCTCTGCTAAGAGTCACATCTGTTTAGACTTACAGATTAACACGCACGATAGACAACATCCAATTGGACTAGCGACCTGTCCAGACATCCGCTTTGACGCTTCAATCTCTCTTTATAAATAAATCTTTTAAAAAATCTTTCCGTCGTCTAAACTCCCATTAAATAATACAGAATCCTTAGAGATACGGGTTGGTATTTGGAACTCCTTTTATATACGTAAGGGAATATTATTTTTCAACACACAGAAAAATGAGAGATTGTTCTCTACTCCAATGCCTCACCCCCGCATATACAGCTTTTAACATTTTTTAAACACCACCGCCCAAAACCCCAACCACCTGCCCCGCACCAAGTTTTCAGGCGTTTGGGGGCCGTGACCCACCCTCTTGTGGGGGGAACCCCACTTAACCCCCACTCACCTGCTCCTCCGCCGCACCGTCGCTCCCCCGCTGACATCCGGCTGCCCCAAATGACATCATCACACCACCACCCCCCCACACACACGCACCGGTTTTTTTAATTCGCCCCAAAAAATGCACCGAACGACCAGACCCAGGGCTGGCCCCTTCCCCTCAGGCGGCTCCACCACCGGCTGCAAACCCGGGCCGGGGCATCTGTCGAGCAGCACGAGACGCGGACAACGAGGCACCTGCAAAACAAACAGCAAACCCCAACCGGAGATCAGCATCATCAAACGAAAGAGCACCGAAGAGAGTAGAGGAATTCCCTCCGGCCGAGGGACAGGACAGGAGCTGAGCTACAGGAGGATTGCGGGGAAACAGCTCCGCTCCAAAGACGGCACGGCCTGCCAAAGCCGGAGCCATCCCGACGCTTCAGGTCCCTATTCAGACTGACCCGTGCCACTTGCAACACCTTCTCAGCCTAACAGCGTAACAAACCCTCCGCCCGCTGGGGGGAAGCGCCTCCTCCCTTCCCTTTCCCTGCCGCTGGAAAGCTCTGCGCGCGTTTAGATACGGCCAAGAAAAATACTCACGCTAGAAAAGCCTCGGACTTTTTCTTCGGCGCTAATTCAACTGGCACAGCTCCGAACCCCCACCGTTGCGCTCTCCGTCTCCAGAACGCGCAGTTGTCATTTGACCGGGGGCTGCTTTCTCTCCTACCCAAGGAGGAGGGACATCTGGCCGGCGGCACTGCCCGAGAGAGATGCTACCGCACTGCCGGGGAAACGCGACGCTGAAAGCCAGGCAGAAATCAGGTTCTTCAGAGCGCTCCGCCTAAAGAAAAGGGGGGGGGGGAACAAAAAACAAAAAAAACTAGAAAAAAAACCCAACCAAAAACCCAACCCGTTACCTTCAGTCGCCTCTCTTTTCAAAGATTTGGAACAAATACCTCGCCGCTTAGGGACGCCTAAGACGCTGTAGGCTACAGCCGGTGGACGGTTGCCGTTTAAAGCCTGCAAGTCAGTTTGCACGTTATACGACTTTAACCCTTTTTTTAAAGTCTCCTTTACGATAGAAAAAACCAGGAAGGTAAGAGATTCCCCAAACGGCTGTACTTTTGGCGGGGGGAAATCCAATCCCCGGTGCCGCGATCCACCAGGCTACCGAAAACGACCGGCGGACCGGCCAAGGCTTTTGGCTGTGCCGAACACGCAGAGGAACAGGGTTTGGCCGTGTCCCCGCTGTTACGGGGGACCCAGAGCCCAAAGGCCGGCCATGCCATCGGCCGTCGGAAGAGGTGCCGCGCTCGGGCCTTTGGAAGGACATCGTCTTTCTTTTTGTCCCTATTTAATAGAGCGCGCGACGTCTCCTCGCTGATGACTTCTGCTGCCCAGCGCATCGTCTCCGAGGATCCCCTCTCGTGGGAACTTCAGGAGAGGCAACCGCTTGGCACGAGAAACCGGTGCCCTTTCAGAAAGGGAAACCTCCTTCCGACTGACGTCCAAATGACACGCCGTAGGCTACGGACAACGGACGTTCCTGGAAGGCTCGACTCACCTAAGCCACCTCAGGACTCGCCGCCACCAGTGACGAGGCTGATGATGCTCCTTGGTTCGTGGCAAAGCCTGGAAAACAGGCAGAAGCGGCGCCGGTTCGTCCCGTTTTGTCCACGTCTCTTCGTTGACCGCCCCGGCTTTCAGCGCAGATGCCATGAAAGAGGAGTGACAAAGAAAAGGCGAGGTCAGGCAGCAAAAGAGCTCTGCAGGCTGCCACCTGCAGTCAACCGCGCACCCTGTTTTGGAAGCCACACGCCCGCCCACCCACCCACCACCCCCCGCCCAAAACAAACAAACAAACAAACAAACAAAGAGACAAGAACCCCGGCACCTGGCCTCTTTCTTGTCTTCAGGAGCTCATCCTGAAGCTCATCGCTTCTGTCTTGTCAGAGCAGGAAGCGCAGACCATCTGTATCCCGAGGACACCTGACCGGGATTAACACGTGTCCAGAGGTAGTCCCCATCTCTACGAGCGTGTCGCTTTGGTGCTTTTAATAATCCTAACTCGACGGTAGTCACTGGGACGGTCCTTTACGGTGGCTTCTTCAGACTTCTGGATCGCCAGTCCCAGTATTTCCATTTCATCCTACCAAAAAAAACCCCAAAGCACGTTACAGCTGCACATAACATTTTCTGCACGTTCTTGTACGAGTATTTAAGGCGTAGGAGAAAGAGAAGATCTGAAAGGCAGAAGAGGCATTCAAAAACCGTGCAACTATGAAAAAGTAAAGCAGCTCTCTCGGAAAAGCACGAGAAACGGCCATAAAAGGTATACTTATGAAATACGCCAAGTAATATCGGGGCACCAAAATATACTATATAGGAAGGCTAGGTGGCTCATTTGATAGAAATTCGATGTAAATCTAAGACAGTACCGAGAATTCTGTCTGTAAATGGGTAATATTCGGCACCACTCAGCTCTAAAATTGCCGCTGCGCCTGCCTGTGAAAAATCCTACTTTAAAAGCATCTAGTACGAACCTTAACGTTTTCATCACAGTTACAGCCATCTTTCACCTTAAAGCATGCTTTACATTTCTGCTGCAGCCTATCTGCCAACTTGGAGTGTACACATCTGGGTATACACGCTTGTAATTCAGGACGATTTGCACAAATCGTTTCTGTGCAGAAAAACAGGCCTCGTTTCATTATGCAATCAAATTTGAAATTTTCTTTCTCGGGAGAAGTTTTGCCTTTTTAACTGTGAGAATTTTAACTAGGAATTCACACGCTGCCCATGCCTCAAATTATGAGGAGACGCATCACAAAACGAACTCAAAACGAACATCCCGGATTCAGGAAAACTAATTGTGCCTCCCCCCTCCGTGGAACGTGTCCGTAGGACAGGAGCGGGCACCCGCTTTGCCACAGAAGCAGACGGATGCGGAATTGCTCCACGCGTGTCGGTTAACACACATTCGGCTAATGGCCCACCACTCCTTGTACGCACAGGCTGACGACAGCCAGGTCGCCCGGTACGGGCTGAACACTTTGCAGGATTTGTTACAAACCTTTTTAGTGAAATAGATTTTGAAACCCCAGGAAACACACCCCTACCTCCGAGAATTGTAAGGCAATAAATATTTTGACAACTTACATTTCACGTCTATCCATGTATGTCCCATTACTGTCTGTGGTCATAAACTATCTAATATAGAATACTAAACGTTGCTACCATTTAAGAACCGAACGACAGCAACTGAACTGAACCGAAAGGAAGAGCTTTTCTTTGAAAATCGCAGTGCCACCTGAGAAGAAGCTGAAGACTGAAAATCGGGCGAGAGAATCACGCAAAAATATCAGCCTTGCTCTAAAAGCAAGACAGGAGAAAACCCACCAAAAAGTAAAATGCAGTTTAATTGACCCAAAGGTCACCAAACAAAACAGGCAAAAAGCTTCACAATACACAGCGTTTGCACCGCTGTCGCTTTTCTGGCTTTTGCTGGGCCTAAGAGGTTGCTGTGACTTCCTCGAGCTGCCCTTCTGCGGTCACCAGATTGTTTCAGGGGAGACAGACGTCTCCCGGGGAGGCGCACGCAGAGAGCGCCGCTACGTCTCGGCTGTGACCCCTTGGTCACTGCGTTCCTGCGGTGCCCGTACCCGTGCTACCAACAGGATGTCACAAAAGGACGCAAGAGCAGGGGGAATCGCTACAGGAGTCCTGAATGTTTCCACGGGCTTTTGAAAACCCCATTTTCTAAATTAAGTTACGCGAGGGAGTCTTTTTGAAAGTTACGAGGCTTCTGTGTGTCTGCTACTAAAAACATCCAACCGACCGACTCAAAAAACACCCAGAACACACTTTCCCCACGTTCCCCCGACACCGTAGCCTTGCATCTCGGGGGATTTCCTTTCCTGCCTTGCGAACGGATGCAGGTTAGGGACACCATAAAACAGCTTCCCTAGGGTATCCGAACGGCTGTCAGCGTACCATTTAGATCCCTTGAGTACAAGCAATAGCGCGCGTTACCTCTCCGGTTTGATGCTCGCTGACAGGCCGAATCCTTTGTGGAACCTTAAGCTGTTGTTCCGGCTTCCCTATCTCTTGCTGGAAAAGGTCTCTCTCGTGCTCTCGGTCAATTGCTCGCTCCTGAAAGTGACAAAACAGTGAGGATGCACCATTTCACGTAAAAACTGTCTAAATTAAGGATATTACAGCTTCTTGCTTCTTTTAACACGAGGCTGCTAACGGTACGTCAGTAGCATTATTACACGTCAGTATGAGCCGGCAACGCGCGCTGGCAGCCCAGAAAGCCAACCCCACCCTGGGCTGCATCAAGAGAAGCGTGGCCAGCGGGTCACGGGAGGCGATTCTACCCCCCTCTACTCTGCGCACGCGAGACCCCACCTGGAGTACGGTGTCCAGCTTTGGAGTCCTCGACACGGGAAGGACGTGGACCTGTTGGAAGGGGCCCAGCGGAGGGCCACGAAAACCATCGGAGGGACGGAGCACCTCCCCTGTGAAGAGAGACTGAGAGAGCTGGGGTTGTTCAGCCTGGAGAAGAGAAGGCTCCGGGGAGACCTCAGAGCAGCCTTCCAATATCTGAAGGGAGCCTACGGGAGAGCCGGAGAGGGACTCTCTGTCGGGAAAGGTAGCGACAGGACAAGGGGTAACGGTTTTAAATCGGAAGAGGGGAGATTCAGACTAGATATTAGGAGGAAATTCTTTACCGTGAGGGTGGTGAGGCACTGGAACAGGTCGCCCGGGGAAGCTGTGGATGCCCCATCCCTGGAAGTGTTTAAGGCCAGGCTGGACGGGGCTTTGAGCAACCCGCTCTAGTGGAGGCGTCCCTGCCCAAGGCAGGGGGGCTGCAACACGATGATCTTGAAGGTCCCTTCCAATTCTAACCATTCTATGATTCTATGGTTTTTAAGGTGGCAGAACCTCTTGCGACTTCCATTAACAAAAACTACTCTCACCATTCGGGGCAACAAATCTCACATTTTTGAAGAAAAACACGAGGACGGCACTGATACAGCCAGTATTATTTCACAAAAAGGACAGTTTTGTCTCTTCTGTTCAAAGCACAGCATACAAATAGCAATAGGCCAGTATTTTATGGTCTCCTTTCCTCGCGTTCATCCTTCATATATGTAGCATAAATAGGAATTAAGAATAGAAATTAACTTTGTGTTCATACTGAGGAGGAGCCAATGGGAAAAAAGAAATTCTAAATTTTGCATTTCAGTGTTACTTTTGACCAGCTGCAGTTGTTATATCCCACTCTGATATTTGGGGAATACATCTTTATACTGGAAATAAGGCACAGCCGCTGGCATCCGGTGAAACGTCACCTTTAAATGCCACTTTGCTGAACAGACAAACCTGATCAGACGCATTGAAATAAACTAGCTCAAGTAGCTGATACACAGAGGAATGCTCTGTCTAGCAACAGAAGCTTTTGCAAAAATGGAGGAAGCCAGAACAAAGCTGCAACAGTTACAAGTTGCAGATTTGAAAACCTCACCTGCTGTTTGAGCACCCCGCAGCCCGCCCAGCCCCTGCTTTCCCCCGCAGCCCCCAACGCCCTCCTGCCCACCCCCCCTGCAGAACCAGCCAAAACGGCTTCTGCTCTCCGCCCCCAAACCGCATCACTTACTGCCCCCTTCCGAGCCCCAAAACCCAGCCGCTGAGCCTCTGCTCGAGTCCCCAAAACGCCGGACTCCACCCCCGCCCCTCAGCCCAAAGCCACACGACTCCCTCTCCGGCTGAAGCCCCAACACCAGCCACGCGAGCCCGTTTGCCAGCCCCGGGAGCCGCGAGCACCTCCCCAGACGCCTCAGCCCGCCCCCCCGCAACGCCGTCTCCCCTCGGAGCCGCCTCGGGACCCCGGCCGCCTTCCCCGCGCCCCCCCGCTGGCCTCGACGCTGTCCAGCGGCACCGCGACGCTGTCCGGCTGCCCGGTGCTTTCCGCCCGCGCCGGTCCGGTGCGGTGCGGTGCGGTCCGGTCCGGTCCGCGCCGCGCCGCAGCCGCTTCTGCGCGCGCCGCCATTTTCCCCCGGCCCCCTCCGCTTCCGGAGCGGCTCGGCCCGCCCATGCGGCGCGCCCATTGGTCACGGCGCCGGAAGCGGCTTCCGTCCTCGGGGAGCCCGTCCCATTGGTCGGTCGCGCCGTCAATCTTCAGCGCCTCCCACCCCGGCCAATCGGAGCGCGGCAGGCGATCCGACCAATCGGAGCGCGGCGGTCGCGCTGTGATTGGCTCGTCCGCCTGTCAATCCGCCAGGGGGCGGTTGCCATGGTGAGGACGCCCCGCCCGGTGGCGCATGCGCAGTAGTGAGGGCGGCGCCGTCCTTACTACTGCGCATGCGCGACTGGGCGGGGCTTCCTCACCATGGCAACCGCCCCCGGGCGGATTGACAGGAGGACGAGCCAATCACAACGCGACCGCCCCGCTCCGATTGGTCGGATCGCCTGCCGCGCTCCGATTGGCCGGACTGGGAGGCGCTGGAGATTGACGGCGCGATCGACCAATGGGACGGGGGCTCCTAGAGGACGGACGCCGCTTACGGCACCGCGACCAATGGGCGCGCGGTATGGGCGGGCCGAGCCGCTCCGGAACCGGAGGGGGCCGGGGGGAAAACGGCGGCCAGCCCAGAAATCGCTGCGGACCGGTCCGCAGCGGGCGGAAAGCACCGGGCAGCGCCCACGCCCCCTTCCTTGTCCCCCTCTGAGACCTCACCGGGGCCATGAGCGGTGACCGCTCTCAGCCCGCTTCCCTCCACCCAGGGACCGTGACCACTTACCGGCGGGCAGGCCTTCCCGCTCTCTGCCCTGTCCCCGCTCGCAGTCCGGGCAGCCGCAGCCGTCGCCTCGGCGCCAAAAACCTCCGGTGTTCGCCCCGCAACCAGCCCCAGGGACGCCGCGGCGCTCTGCGCGTGGCCCCGGGGGCCGTGGGGGCGACAGCAGCCAGTCCGCCGGCGTCCAGGAAGGCAGGCGGGGGTGCCGCCTTATCCACCACAGAGACATCGGGGAGCTTTGCGTCCCTGCAGGAAAACGGGGCTGGGTTTTTTTCCTCCTGTCCCGCTGCACCGATCCAGCTCCCCAGGGCGGGAGGGGAAACGGGGGAAGGGGCTGCTTTTCATAGAATCATAGAATCGTCTAGGTTGCAAGAGACCCTTGGCATCATCGAGTCCAACCATCTACCCTACTCTACAAAGTTCTCCCCTACACCATATCCCCCAACACCACATCTCAACGGTTCTTAAACACATCCAGGGATGGTGACTCGACCACCTCCCTGGGTAGCCTGTTCCAATGCCCGACCACTCCCTCTGTGAAACATTCTTTCCTAATGTCCAGTCTAAACCTACCCTGTTGGAGCTTGAAGCCGTTCCCTCTCGTTCTGTCGTTACCTACCCGTGCCAAGAGACCAGCACCGACCTCTCTACAGTGTCCTTTCAAGTAGTTTTAGAGAGTGACGAGGTCTCCCCTCAGCCCCCTCTTCCTCATACTAAACAGTCCCAGCTCCTTCAACCGCTCTTCATAGGATTTGTTTTCCAGGCCCTTCACCAGCTTCGTTGCCCTCCTCTGCACTCGCTCCAGCACCTCGACATCTCTCTTGGATTGAGGTGCCCAAAACCGGACGCAATACTCCAGGTGTGGCCTCACCAGTGCCGAGTACAGGGGCACAATCGCCTCCCTACTTCTGCTGCTCACGCTGTTTCTAATACAAGCCAGGATGCCGTTGGCTTTCGTGGCCACCTGGGCACACTGCCGGCTCACGTTCAGCCGCTTGTCCATTAGAACCCCCAGGTCTCTTTCTTCCAGGCGGCTTTCCAGCCACGTCTCCCCAAGCCTGTAGCGCTGCTCGGGGTTATTGCGGCCCACGCGCAGAACCTGGCACTTGCCCTTGTTGAAACTCATACCACTGATGTTGGCCCAACGATCCAATCTACCTAAGTCTCTCTGTAGAGCTTCCCTATCCTCCTGGGAATCAACACTCCTGCTTAAAGCGCTTTTGAAAGCGCTTGGACGCCGGCAAGAGAGAGCAGAGGGGAGGGCCAGTTTGGAAATCCCTTCTAGCGATAGGCTCTCTTTGCAGTCTGGAACCATCTACAGCACAGGCGTTTACGCCTCCGCACTGACCGACCCGTGGGTAAGACTTAGGGAAAACGGATGCTCTTGATACACTTCGACAGAACCTCTGCTAAGAGTCACATCTGTTTAGACTTACAGATTAACACGCACGATAGATAGACAACATCCAATTGGACTAGCGACCTGTCCAGACATCCGCTTTGACGCTTCAATCTCTCTTTATAAATAAATCTTTTAAAAAAATCTTTCCGTCGTCTAAACTCCCATTAAATAATACAGAATCTTTAGAGATACGGGTTGGTATTTGGAACTCCTTTTATATACGTAAGGGAATATTATTTTTCAACACACAGAAAAATGAGAGATTGTTCTCTACTCCAATGCCTCACTCCCGCATATACAGCTTTTAACATTTTTTAAACACCACCGCCCAAAACCCCAACCACCTGCCCCGCACCAAGTTTTCAGGCGTTTGGGGGCCGTGACCCACCCTCTTGTGGGGGGAACCCCACTTAACCCCCACTCACCTGCTCCTCCGCCGCACCGTCGCTCCCCCGCTGACATCCGGCTGCCCCAAATGACATCATCACACCACCACCCCCCCCCACACACACACCGGTTTTTTTAATTCGCCCCAAAAAATGCACCGAACGACCAGACCCAGGGCTGGCCCCTTCCCCTCAGGCGGCTCCACCACCGGCTGCAAACCCGGGCCGGGGCATCTGTCGAGCAGCACGAGACGCGGACAACGAGGCACCTGCAAAACAAACAGCAAACCCCAACCGGAGATCAGCATCATCAAACGAAAGAGCACCGAAGAGAGTAGAGGAATTCCCTCCGGCCGAGGGACAGGACAGGAGCTGAGCTACAGGAGGATTGCGGGGAAACAGCTCCGCTCCAAAGACGGCACGGCCTGCCAAAGCCGGAGCCATCCCGACGCTTCAGGTCCCTATTCAGACTGACCCGTGCCACTTGCAACACCTTCTCAGCCTAACAGCGTAACAAACCCTCCGCCCGCTGGGGGGAAGCGCCTCCTCCCTTCCCTTTCCCTGCCGCTGGAAAGCTCTGCGCGCGTTTAGATACGGCCAAGAAAAATACTCACGCTAGAAAAGCCTCGGACTTTTTCTTCGGCGCTAATTCAACTGGCACAGCTCCGAACCCCCACCGTTGCGCTCTCCGTCTCCAGAACGCGCAGTTGTCATTTGACCGGGGGCTGCTTTCTCTCCTACCCAAGGAGGAGGGACATCTGGCCGGCGGCACTGCCCGAGAGAGATGCTACCGCACTGCCGGGGAAACGCGACGCTGAAAGCCAGGCAGAAATCAGGTTCTTCAGAGCGCTCCGCCTAAAGAAAAGGGGGGGGGGGAACAAAAAACAAAAAAAACTAGAAAAAAAACCCAACCAAAAACCCAACCCGTTACCTTCAGTCGCCTCTCTTTTCAAAGATTTGGAACAAATACCTCGCCGCTTAGGGACGCCTAAGACGCTGTAGGCTACAGCCGGTGGACGGTTGCCGTTTAAAGCCTGCAAGTCAGTTTGCACGTTATACGACTTTAACCCTTTTTTTAAAGTCTCCTTTACGATAGAAAAAACCAGGAAGGTAAGAGATTCCCCAAACGGCTGTACTTTTGGCGGGGGGAAATCCAATCCCCGGTGCCGCGATCCACCAGGCTACCGAAAACGACCGGCGGACCGGCCAAGGCTTTTGGCTGTGCCGAACACGCAGAGGAACAGGGTTTGGCCGTGTCCCCGCTGTTACGGGGGACCCAGAGCCCAAAGGCCGGCCATGCCATCGGCCGTCGGAAGAGGTGCCGCGCTCGGGCCTTTGGAAGGACATCGTCTTTCTTTTTGTCCCTATTTAATAGAGCGCGCGACGTCTCCTCGCTGATGACTTCTGCTGCCCAGCGCATCGTCTCCGAGGATCCCCTCTCGTGGGAACTTCAGGAGAGGCAACCGCTTGGCACGAGAAACCGGTGCCCTTTCAGAAAGGGAAACCTCCTTCCGACTGACGTCCAAATGACACGCCGTAGGCTACGGACAACGGACGTTCCTGGAAGGCTCGACTCACCTAAGCCACCTCAGGACTCGCCGCCACCAGTGACGAGGCTGATGATGCTCCTTGGTTCGTGGCAAAGCCTGGAAAACAGGCAGAAGCGGCGCCGGTTCGTCCCGTTTTGTCCACGTCTCTTCGTTGACCGCCCCCCCGGCTTTCAGCGCAGATGCCATGAAAGAGGAGTGACAAAGAAAAGGCGAGGTCAGGCAGCAAAAGAGCTCTGCAGGCTGCCACCTGCAGTCAACCGCGCACCCTGTTTTGGAAGCCACACGCCCGCCCACCCACCCACCACCCCCCGCCCAAAACAAACAAACAAACAAACAAAGAGACAAGAACCCCGGCACCTGGCCTCTTTCTTGTCTTCAGGAGCTCATCCTGAAGCTCATCGCTTCTGTCTTGTCAGAGCAGGAAGCGCAGACCATCTGTATCCCGAGGACACCTGACCGGGATTAACACGTGTCCAGAGGTAGTCCCCATCTCTACGAGCGTGTCGCTTTGGTGCTTTTAATAATCCTAACTCGACGGTAGTCACTGGGACGGTCCTTTACGGTGGCTTCTTCAGACTTCTGGATCGCCAGTCCCAGTATTTCCATTTCATCCTACCAAAAAAAACCCCAAAGCACGTTACAGCTGCACATAACATTTTCTGCACGTTCTTGTACGAGTATTTAAGGCGTAGGAGAAAGAGAAGATCTGAAAGGCAGAAGAGGCATTCAAAAACCGTGCAACTATGAAAAAGTAAAGCAGCTCTCTCGGAAAAGCACGAGAAACGGCCATAAAAGGTATACTTATGAAATACGCCAAGTAATATCGGGGCACCAAAATATACTATATAGGAAGGCTAGGTGGCTCATTTGATAGAAATTCGATGTAAATCTAAGACAGTACCGAGAATTCTGTCTGTAAATGGGTAATATTCGGCACCACTCAGCTCTAAAATTGCCGCTGCGCCTGCCTGTGAAAAATCCTACTTTAAAAGCATCTAGTACGAACCTTAACGTTTTCATCACAGTTACAGCCATCTTTCACCTTAAAGCATGCTTTACATTTCTGCTGCAGCCTATCTGCCAACTTGGAGTGTACACATCTGGGTATACACGCTTGTAATTCAGGACGATTTGCACAAATCGTTTCTGTGCAGAAAAACAGGCCTCGTTTCATTATGCAATCAAATTTGAAATTTTCTTTCTCGGGAGAAGTTTTGCCTTTTTAACTGTGAGAATTTTAACTAGGAATTCACACGCTGCCCATGCCTCAAATTATGAGGAGACGCATCACAAAACGAACTCAAAACGAACATCCCGGATTCAGGAAAACTAATTGTGCCTCCCCCCTCCGTGGAACGTGTCCGTAGGACAGGAGCGGGCACCCGCTTTGCCACAGAAGCAGACGGATGCGGAATTGCTCCACGCGTGTCGGTTAACACACATTCGGCTAATGGCCCACCACTCCTTGTACGCAGAGGCTGACGACAGCCAGGTCGCCCGGTACGGGCTGAACACTTCGCAGGATTTGTTACAAACCTTTTTAGTGAAATAGATTTTGAAACCCCAGGAAACACACCCCTACCTCCGAGAATTGTAGGGCAATAAATATTTTGACAACTTACATTTCACGTCTATCCATGTATGTCCCATTACTGTCTGTGGTCATAAACTATCTAATATAGAATACTAAACGTTGCTACCATTTAAGAACCGAACGACAGCAACTGAACTGAACCGAAAGGAAGAGCTTTTCTTTGAAAATCGCAGTGCCACCTGAGAAGAAGCTGAAGACTGAAAATCGGGCGAGAGAATCACGCAAAAATATCAGCCTTGCTCTAAAAGCAAGACAGGAGAAAACCCACCAAAAAGTAAAATGCAGTTTAATTGACCCAAAGGTCACCAAACAAAACAGGCAAAAAGCTTCACAATACACAGCGTTTGCACCGCTGTCGCTTTTCTGGCTTTTGCTGGGCCTAAGAGGTTGCTGTGACTTCCTCGAGCTGCCCTTCTGCGGTCACCAGATTGTTTCAGGGGAGACAGACGTCTCCCGGGGAGGCGCACGCAGAGAGCGCCGCTACGTCTCGGCTGTGACCCCTTGGTCACCGCGTTCCTGCGGTGCCCGTACCCGTGCTACCAACAGGATGTCACAAAAGGACGCAAGAGCAGGGGGAATCGCTACAGGAGTCCTGAATGTTTCCACGGGCTTTTGAAAACCCCATTTTCTAAATTAAGTTACGCGAGGGAGTCTTTTTGAAAGTTACGAGGCTTCTGTGTGTCTGCTACTAAAAACATCCAACCGACCGACTCAAAAAACACCCAGAACACACTTTCCCCACGTTCCCCCGACACCGTAGCCTTGCATCTCGGGGGATTTCCTTTCCTGCCTTGCGAACGGATGCAGGTTAGGGACACCATAAAACAGCTTCCCTAGGGTATCCGAACGGCTGTCAGCGTACCATTTAGATCCCTTGAGTACAAGCAATAGCGCGCGTTACCTCTCCGGTTTGATGCTCGCTGACAGGCCGAATCCTTTGTGGAACCTTAAGCTGTTGTTCCGGCTTCCCTATCTCTTGCTGGAAAAGGTCTCTCTCGTGCTCTCGGTCAATTGCTCGCTCCTGAAAGTGACGAAACAGTGAGGATGCACCATTTCACGTAAAAACTGTCTAAATTAAGGATATTACAGCTTCTTGCTTCTTTTAACACGAGGCTGCTAACGGTACGTCAGTAGCATTATTACACGTCAGTACGAGCCGGCAACGCGCGCTGGCAGCCCAGAAAGCCAACCCCACCCTGGGCTGCATCAAGAGAAGCGTGGCCAGCGGGTCACGGGAGGCGATTCTACCCCCCTCTACTCTGCGCACGCGAGACCCCACCTGGAGTACGGTGTCCAGCTTTGGAGTCCTCGACACGGGAAGGACGTGGACCTGTTGGAAGGGGCCCAGCGGAGGGCCACGAAAACCATCGGAGGGACGGAGCACCTCCCCTGTGAAGAGAGACTGAGAGAGCTGGGGTTGTTCAGCCTGGAGAAGAGAAGGCTCCGGGGAGACCTCAGAGCAGCCTTCCAATATCTGAAGGGAGCCTACGGGAGAGCCGGAGAGGGACTCTCTGTCGGGAAAGGTAGCGACAGGACAAGGGGTAACGGTTTTAAATCGGAAGAGGGGAGATTCAGACTAGATATTAGGAGGAAATTCTTTACCGTGAGGGTGGTGAGGCACTGGAACAGGTCGCCCGGGGAAGCTGTGGATGCCCCATCCCTGGAAGTGTTTAAGGCCAGGCTGGACGGGGCTTTGAGCAACCCGCTCTAGTGGAGGCGTCCCTGCCCAAGGCAGGGGGGCTGCAACACGATGATCTTGAAGGTCCCTTCCAATTCTAACCATTCTACGATTCTATGGTTTTTAAGGTGGCAGAACCTCTTGCGACTTCCATTAACAAAAACTACTCTCACCATTCGGGGCAACAAATCTCACATTTTTGAAGAAAAACACGAGGACGGCACTGATACAGCCAGTATTATTTCACAAAAAGGACAGTTTTGTCTCTTCTGTTCAAAGCACAGCATACAAATAGCAATAGGCCAGTATTTTATGGTCTCCTTTCCTCGCGTTCATCCTTCATATATGTAGCATAAATAGGAATTAAGAATAGAAATTAACTTTGTGTTCATACTGAGGAGGAGCCAATGGGAAAAAAGAAATTCTAAATTTTGCATTTCAGTGTTACTTTTGACCAGCTGCAGTTGTTATATCCCACTCTGATATTTGGGGAATACATCTTTATACTGGAAATAAGGCACAGCCGCTGGCATCCGGTGAAACGTCACCTTTAAATGCCACTTTGCTGAACAGACAAACCTGATCAGACGCATTGAAATAAACTAGCTCAAGTACCTGATACACAGAGGAATGCTCTGTCTAGCAACAGAAGCTTTTGCAAAAATGGAGGAAGCCAGAATAAAGCTGCAACAGTTACAAGTTGCAGATTTGAAAACCTCACCTGCTGTTTGAGCACCCCGCAGCCCGCCCAGCCCCTGCTTTCCCCCGCAGCCCCCAACGCCCTCCTGCCCACCCCCCCTGCAGAACCAGCCAAAACGGTTTCTGCTCTCCGCCCCCAAACCGCATCACTTACTGCCCCCTTCCGAGCCCCAAAACCCAGCCGCTGAGCCTCTGCTCGAGTCCCCAAAACGCCGGACTCCACCCCCGCCCCTCAGCCCAAAGCCACACGACTCCCTCTCCGGCTGAAGCCCCAACACCAGCCACGCGAGCCCGTTTGCCAGCCCCGGGAGCCGCGAGCACCTCCCCAGACGCCTCAGCCCGCCCCCCCGCAACGCCGTCTCCCCTCGGAGCCGCCTCGGGACCCCGGCCGCCTTCCCCGCGCCCCCCCGCTGGCCTCGACGCTGTCCAGCGGCACCGCGACGCTGTCCGGCTGCCCGGTGCTTTCCGCCCGCGCCGGTCCGGTGCGGTGCGGTCCGGTCCGGTCCGCGCCGCGCCGCAGCCGCTTCTGCGCGCGCCGCCATTTTCCCCCGGCCCCCTCCGCTTCCGGAGCGGCTCGGCCCGCCCATGCGGCGCGCCCATTGGTCACGGCGCCGGAAGCGGCTTCCGTCCTCGGGGAGCCCGTCCCATTGGTCGGTCGCGCCGTCAATCTTCAGCGCCTCCCACCCCGGCCAATCGGAGCGCGGCAGGCGATCCGACCAATCGGAGCGCGGCGGTCGCGCTGTGATTGGCTCGTCCTCCTGTCAATCCGCCAGGGGGCGGTTGCCATGGTGAGGACGCCCCGCCCGGTGGCGCATGCGCAGTAGTGAGGGCGGCGCCGTCCTTACTACTGCGCATGCGCGACCGGGCGGGGCTTCCTCACCATGGCAACCGCCCCCGGGCGGATTGACAGGAGGACGAGCCAATCACAACGCGACCGCCCCGCTCCGATTGGTCGGATCGCCTGCCGCGCTCCGATTGGCCGGACTGGGAGGCGCTGGAGATTGACGGCGCGATCGACCAATGGGACGGGGGCTCCTAGAGGACGGACGCCGCTTACGGCACCGCGACCAATGGGCGCGCGGTATGGGCGGGCCGAGCCGCTCCGGAACCGGAGGGGGCCGGGGGAAAACGGCGGCCAGCCCAGAAATCGCTGCGGACCGGTCCGCAGCGGGCGGAAAGCACCGGGCAGCCGGGCAGCGCCCACGCCCACGCCCCCTTCCTTGTCCCCCTCTGAGACCTCACCGGGGCCATGAGCGGTGACCGCTCTCAGCCCGCTTCCCTCCACCCAGGGACCGTGACCACTTACCGGCGGGCAGGCCTTCCCGCTCTCTGCCCTGTCCCCGCTCGCAGTCCGGGCAGCCGCAGCCGTCGCCTCGGCGCCAAAAACCTCCGGTGTTCGCCCCGCAACCAGCCCCAGGGACGCCGCGGCGCTCTGCGCGTGGCCCCGGGGGCCGTGGGGGCGACAGCAGCCAGTCCGCCGGCGTCCAGGAAGGCAGGCGGGGGTGCCGCCTTATCCACCACAGAGACATCGGGGAGCTTTGCGTCCCTGCAGGAAAACGGGGCTGCGTTTTTTTCCTCCTGTCCCGCTGCACCGATCCAGCTCCCCAGGGCGGGAGGGGAAACGGGGGAAGGGGCTGCTTTTCATAGAATCATAGAATCGTCTAGGTTGCAAGAGACCCTTGGCATCATCGAGTCCAACCATCTACCCTACTCTACAAAGTTCTCCCCTACACCATATCCCCCAACACCACATCTCGACGGTTCTTAAACACATCCAGGGATGGTGACTCGACCACCTCCCTGGGTAGCCTGTTCCAATGCCCGACCACTCCCTCTGTGAAACATTCTTTCCTAATGTCCAGTCTAAACCTACCCTGTTGGAGCTTGAAGCCGTTCCCTCTCGTTCTGTCGTTACCTACCTGTGCCAGGAGACCAGCACCGACCTCTCTACAGTGTCCTTTCAAGTAGTGTTAAGAGAGTGACGAGGTCTCCCCTCAGCCCCCTCTTCCTCATACTAAACAGTCCCAGCTCCTTCAACCGCTCTTCATAGGATTTGTTTTCCAGGCCCTTCACCAGCTTCGTTGCCCTCCTCTGCACTCGCTCCAGCACCTCGACATCTCTCTTGGATTGAGGTGCCCAAAACCGGACGCAATACTCCAGGTGCGGCCTCACCAGTGCCGAGTACAGGGGCACAATCGCCTCCCTACTTCTGCTGCTCACGCTGTTTCTAATACAAGCCAGGATGCCGTTGGCTTTCGTGGCCACCTGGGCACACTGCCGGCTCACGTTCAGCCGCTTGTCCATTAGAACCCCCAGGTCTCTTTCTTCCAGGTGGTTTTCCAGCCACATTTCCCCAAGCCTGTAGCGCTGCTCGGGGTTATTGTGGCCCACGCGCAGAACCTGGCGCTCGCCCTTGTTGAAACTCATACCACTGATGTTGGCCCAACGATCCAATCTACCTAAGTCTCTCTGTAGAGCTTCCCTATCCTCCTGGGAATCAACACTCCTGCTTAAAGCGCTTTTGAAAGCGCTTGGACGCCGGCAAGAGAGAGCAGAGGGGAGGGCCAGTTTGGAAATCCCTTCTAGCGATAGGCTCTCTTTGCAGTCTGGAACCATCTACAGCACAGGCGTTTACGCCTCCGCACTGACCGACCCGTGGGTAAGACTTAGGGAAAACGGATGCTCTTGATACACTTCGACAGAACCTCTGCTAAGAGTCACATCTGTTTAGACTTACAGATTAACACGCACGATAGATAGACAACATCCAATTGGACTAGCGACCTGTCCAGACATCCGCTTTGACGCTTCAATCTCTCTTTATAAATAAATCTTTTAAAAAATCTTTCCGTCGTCTAAACTCCCATTAAATAATACAGAATCCTTAGAGATACGGGTTGGTATTTTGAACTCCTTTTATATACGTAAGGGAATATTATTTTTCAACACACAGAAAAATGAGAGATTGTTCTCTACTCCAATGCCTCACCCCCGCATATACAGCTTTTAACATTTTTTAAACACCACCGCCCAAAACCCCAACCACCTGCCCCGCACCAAGTTTTCAGGCGTTTGGGGGCCGTGACCCACCCTCTTGTGGGGGGAACCCCACTTAACCCCCACTCACCTGCTCCTCCGCCGCACCGTCGCTCCCCCGCTGACATCCGGCTGCCCCAAATGACATCATCACACCACCACCCCCCCACACACACGCACCGGTTTTTTTAATTCGCCCCAAAAAATGCACCGAACGACCAGACCCAGGGCTGGCCCCTTCCCCTCAGGCGGCTCCACCACCGGCTGCAAACCCGGGCCGGGGCATCTGTCGAGCAGCACGAGACGCGGACAACGAGGCACCTGCAAAACAAACAGCAAACCCCAACCGGAGATCAGCATCATCAAACGAAAGAGCACCGAAGAGAGTAGAGGAATTCCCTCCGGCCGAGGGACAGGACAGGAGCTGAGCTACAGGAGGATTGCGGGGAAACAGCTCCGCTCCAAAGACGGCACGGCCTGCCAAAGCCGGAGCCATCCCGACGCTTCAGGTCCCTATTCAGACTGACCCGTGCCACTTGCAACACCTTCTCAGCCTAACAGCGTAACAAACCCTCCGCCCGCTGGGGGGAAGCGCCTCCTCCCTTCCCTTTCCCTGCCGCTGGAAAGCTCTGCGCGCGTTTAGATACGGCCAAGAAAAATACTCACGCTAGAAAAGCCTCGGGTTTTTTCTTCGGCGCTAATTCAACTGGCACAGCTCCGAACCCCCACCGTTGCGCTCTCCGTCTCCAGAACGCGCAGTTGTCATTTGACCGGGGGCTGCTTTCTCTCCTACCCAAGGAGGAGGGACATCTGGCCGGCGGCACTGCCCGAGAGAGATGCTACCGCACTGCCGGGGAAACGCGACGCTGAAAGCCAGGCAGAAATCAGGTTCTTCAGAGCGCTCCGCCTAAAGAAAAGGGGGGGGAAAAACAAAAAACAAAAAAACTAGAAAAAAAACCCAACCAAAAACCCAACCCGTTACCTTCAGTCGCCTCTCTTTTCAAAGATTTGGAACAAATACCTCGCCGCTTAGGGACGCCTAAGACGCTGTAGGCTACAGCCGGTGGACGGTTGCCGTTTAAAGCCTGCAAGTCAGTTTGCACGTTATACGACTTTAACCCTTTTTTTAAAGTCTCCTTTACGATAGAAAAAACCAGGAAGGTAAGAGATTCCCCAAACGGCTGTACTTTTGGCGGGGGGAAATCCAATCCCCGGTGCCGCGATCCACCAGGCTACCGAAAACGACCGGCGGACCGGCCAAGGCTTTTGGCTGTGCCGAACACGCAGAGGAACAGGGTTTGGCCGTGTCCCCGCTGTTACGGGGGACCCAGAGCCCAAAGGCCGGCCATGCCATCGGCCGTCGGAAGAGGTGCCGCGCTCGGGCCTTTGGAAGGACATCGTCTTTCTTTTTGTCCCTATTTAATAGAGCGCGCGACGTCTCCTCGCTGATGACTTCTGCTGCCCAGCGCATCGTCTCCGAGGATCCCCTCTCGTGGGAACTTCAGGAGAGGCAACCGCTTGGCACGAGAAACCGGTGCCCTTTCAGAAAGGGAAACCTCCTTCCGACTGACGTCCAAATGACACGCCGTAGGCTACGGACAACGGACGTTCCTGGAAGGCTCGACTCACCTAAGCCACCTCAGGACTCGCCGCCACCAGTGACGAGGCTGATGATGCTCCTTGGTTCGTGGCAAAGCCTGGAAAACAGGCAGAAGCGGCGCCGGTTCGTCCCGTTTTGTCCACGTCTCTTCGTTGACCGCCCCGGCTTTCAGCGCAGATGCCATGAAAGAGGAGTGACAAAGAAAAGGCGAGGTCAGGCAGCAAAAGAGCTCTGCAGGCTGCCACCTGCAGTCAACCGCGCACCCTGTTTTGGAAGCCACACGCCCGCCCGCCCGCCACCCCCCGCCCAAAACAAACAAACAAACAAACAAACAAACAAAGAGACAAGAACCCCGGCACCTGGCCTCTTTCTTGTCTTCAGGAGCTCATCCTGAAGCTCATCGCTTCTGTCTTGTCAGAGCAGGAAGCGCAGACCATCTGTATCCCGAGGACACCTGACCGGGATTAACACGTGTCCAGAGGTAGTCCCCATCTCTACGAGCGTGTCGCTTTGGTGCTTTTAATAATCCTAACTCGACGGTAGTCACTGGGACGGTCCTTTACGGTGGCTTCTTCAGACTTCTGGATCGCCAGTCCCAGTATTTCCATTTCATCCTACCAAAAAAAACCCCAAAGCACGTTACAGCTGCACATAACATTTTCTGCACGTTCTTGTACGAGTATTTAAGGCGTAGGAGAAAGAGAAGATCTGAAAGGCAGAAGAGGCATTCAAAAACCGTGCAACTATGAAAAAGTAAAGCAGCTCTCTCGGAAAAGCACGAGAAACGGCCATAAAAGGTATACTTATGAAATACGCCAAGTAATATCGGGGCACCAAAATATACTATATAGGAAGGCTAGGTGGCTCATTTGATAGAAATTCGATGTAAATCTAAGACAGTACCGAGAATTCTGTCTGTAAATGGGTAATATTCGGCACCACTCGGCTCTAAAATTGCCGCTGCGCCTGCCTGTGAAAAATCCTACTTTAAAAGCATCTAGTACGAACCTTAAAGTTTTCATCCCAGTTACAGCCATCTTTCACCTTAAAGCATGCTTTACATTGCTGCTGCAGCCTATCTGCCAACTTGGAGTGTACACATCTGGGTATACACGCTTGTAATTCAGGACGATTCCCACAAATCGTTTCTGTGCAGAAAAACAGG
Source organism: Numenius arquata (assembly GCF_964106895.1). Lineage (NCBI taxonomy): Eukaryota > Metazoa > Chordata > Aves > Charadriiformes > Scolopacidae > Numenius > Numenius arquata. The sequence goes on from NW_027414926.1 coordinate 169,930, forward strand.
CCTCGTTTCATTATGCAATCAAATTTGAAATTTTTTTTCTCGGGAGAAGTTTTGCCTTTTTAACTGTGAGAATTTTAACTAGGAATTCACACGCTACCCATGCCTCAAATTATGAGGAGACGCATCACAAAACGAACTCAAAACGAACATCCCGGATTCAGGAAAACTAATTGTGCCTCCCCCCTCTGTGGAACGTGTCCGTAGGACAGGAGCGGGCACCCGCTTTGCCACAGAAGCAGACGGATGCGGAATTGCTCCACGCGTGTCGGTTAACACACATTCGGCTAATGGCCCACCACTCCTTGTACGCAGAGGCTGACGACAGCCAGGTCGCCCGGTACGGGCTGAACACTTTGCAGGATTTGTTACAAACCTTTTTAGTGAAATAGATTTTGAAACCCCAGGAAACATACCCCTACCTCCGAGAATTGTAAGGCAATAAATATTTTGACAACTTACATTTCACGTCTATCCATGTATGTCCCATTACTGTCTGTGGTCATAAACTATCTAATATAGAATACTAAACGTTGCTACCATTTAAGAACCGAACGACAGCAACTGAACTGAACCGAAAGGAAGAGCTTTTCTTTGAAAATCGCAGTGCCACCTGAGAAGAAGCTGAAGACTGAAAATCGGGCGAGAGAATCACGCAAAAATATCAGCCTTGCTCTAAAAGCAAGACAGGAGAAAACCCACCAAAAAATAAAATGCAGTTCAATTGACCCAAAGGTCACCAAACAAGACAGGCAAAAAGCTTCACAACACACAGCGTTTGCACCGCTGTCGCTTTTCTGGCTTTTGCTGGGCCTAAGAGGTTGCTGTGACTTCCTCGAGCTGCCCTTCTGCGGTCACCAGATTGTTTCAGGGGAGACAGACGTCTCCCGGGGAGGCGCACGCAGAGAGCGCCGCTACGTCTCGGCTGTGACCCCTTGGTCACTGCGTTCCTGCGGTGCCCGTACCCGTGCTACCAACAGGATGTCACAAAAGGACGCAAGAGCAGGGGGAATCGCTACAGGAGTCCTGAATGTTTCCACGGGCTTTTGAAAACCCCATTTTCTAAATTAAGTTACGCGAGGGAGTCTTTTTGAAAGTTACGAGGCTTCTGTGTGTCTGCTACTAAAAACATCCAACCGACCGACTCAAAAAACACCCAGAACACACTTTCCCCACGTTCCCCCGACACCGTAGCCTTTCATCTCGGGGGATTTCCTTTCCTGCCTTGCGAACGGATGCAGGTTAGGGACACCATAAAACAGCTTCCCTAGGGTATCCGAACGGCTGTCAGCGTACCATTTAGATCCCTTGAGTACAAGCAATAGCGCGCGTTACCTCTCCGGTTTGATGCTCGCTGACAGGCCGAATCCTTTGTGGAACCTTAAGCTGTTGTTCCGGCTTCCCTATCTCTTGCTGGAAAAGGTCTCTCTCCTACTCTCGGTCAATTGCTCGCTCCTGAAAGTGACGAAACAGTGAGGATGCACCATTTCACGTAAAAACTGTCTAAATTAAGGATATTACAGCTTCTCGCTTCTTTTAACACGAGGCTGCTAACGGTACGTCAGTAGCATTATTACATGTCAGTACGAGCCGGCAACGCGCGCTGGCAGCCCAGAAAGCCAACCCCACCCTGGGCTGCATCAAGAGAAGCGTGGCCAGCGGGTCACGGGAGGCGATTCTACCCCCCTCTACTCTGCGCGCGCGAGACCCCACCTGGCGTACGGTGTCCAGCTTTGGAGTCCTCGACACGGGAAGGACGTGGACCTGTTGGAAGGGGCCCAGCGGAGGGCCACGAAAACCATCGGAGGGACGGAGCACCTCCCCTGTGAAGAGAGACTGAGAGAGCTGGGGTTGTTCAGCCTGGAGAAGAGAAGGCTCCGGGGAGACCTCAGAGCAGCCTTCCAATATCTGAAGGGAGCCTACGGGAGAGCCGGAGAGGGACTCTCTGTCGGGAAAGGTAGCGACAGGACAAGGGGTAACGGTTTTAAATCGGAAGAGGGGAGATTCAGACTAGATGTTAGGAGGAAATTCTTTACCGTGAGGGTGGTGAGGCACTGGAACAGGTTGCCCGGGGAAGCTGTGGATGCCCCATCCCTGGAAGTGTTTAAGGCCAGGCTGGACGGGGCTTTGAGCAACCCGCTCTAGTGGAGGCGTCCCCCCTGCCCAAGGCAGGGGGGCTGCAACACCATGGTCTTGAAGGTCCCTTCCAATTCTAACCATTCTATGATTCTATGGTTTTTAAGGTGGCAGAACCTCTTGCGACTTCCATTAACAAAAACTACTCTCACCATTCGGGGCAACAAATCTCACATTTTTGAAGAAAAACACGAGGACGGCACTGATACAGCCAGTATTATTTCACAAAAAGGACAGTTTTGTCTCTTCTGTTCAAAGCACAGCATACAAATAGCAATAGGCCAGTATTTTATGGTCTCCTTTCCTCGCGTTCATCCTTCATATATGTAGCATAAATAGGAATTAAGAATAGAAATTAACTTTGTGTTCATACTGAGGAGGAGCCAATGGGAAAAAAGAAATTCTAAATTTTGCATTTCAGTGTTACTTTTGACCAGCTGCAGTTGTTATATCCCACTCTGATATTTGGGGAATACATCTTTATACTGGAAATAAGGCACAGCCGCTGGCATCCGGTGAAACGTCACCTTTAAATGCCACTTTGCTGAACAGACAAACCTGATCAGACGCATTGAAATAAACTAGCTCAAGTAGCTGATACACAGAGGAATGCTCTGTCTAGCAACAGAAGCTTTTGCAAAAATGGAGGAAGCCAGAACAAAGCTGCAACAGTTACAAGTTGCAGATTTGAAAACCTCACCTGCTGTTTGAGCACCCCGCAGCCCGCCCAGCCCCTGCTTTCCCCCGCAGCCCCCAACGCCCTCCTGCCCACCCCCCCTGCAGAACCAGCCAAAACGGCTTCTGCTCTCCGCCCCCAAACCGCATCACTTACTGCCCCCTTCCGAGCCCCAAAACCCAGCCGCTGAGCCTCTGCTCGAGTCCCCAAAACGCCGGACTCCACCCCCGCCCCTCAGCCCAAAGCCACACGACTCCCTCTCCGGCTGAAGCCCCAACACCAGCCACGCGAGCCCGTTTGCCAGCCCCGGGAGCCGCGAGCACCTCCCCAGACGCCTCAGCCCGCCCCCCCGCAACGCCGTCTCCCCTCGGAGCCGCCTCGGGACCCCGGCCGCCTTCCCCGCGCCCCCCCGCTGGCCTCGACGCTGTCCAGCTGCCTCGCGACGCTGTCCAGCGGCACCGCGACGCTGTCCAGCGGCACCGCGACGCTGTCCGGCTGCCCGGTGCTTTCCGCCCGCGCCGGTCCGGTGCGGTGCGGTCCGCGCCGCGCCGCGCCGCAGCCGCTTCTGCGCGCGCCGCCATTTTCCCCCGGCCCCCTCCGCTTCCGGAGCGGCTCGGCCCGCCCATGCGGCGCGCCCATTGGTCACGGCGCCGGAAGCGGCTTCCGTCCTCGGGGAGCCCGTCCCATTGGTCGGTCGCGCCGTCAATCTTCAGCGCCTCCCACCCCGGCCAATCGGAGCGCGGCAGGCGATCCGACCAATCGGAGCGCGGCGGTCGCGCTGTGATTGGCTCGTCCTCCTGTCAATCCGCCAGGGGGCGGTTGCCATGGTGAGGACGCCCCGCCCGGTGGCGCATGCGCAGTAGTGAGGGCGGCGCCGTCCTTACTACTGCGCATGCGCGACCGGGCGGGGCTTCCTCACCATGGCAACCGCCCCCGGGCGGATTGACAGGAGGACGAGCCAATCACAACGCGACCGCCCCGCTCCGATTGGTCGGATCGCCTGCCGCGCTCCGATTGGCCGGACTGGGAGGCGCTGGAGATTGACGGCGCGATCGACCAATGGGACGGGGGCTCCTAGAGGACGGACGCCGCTTACGGCACCGCGACCAATGGGCGCGCGGTATGGGCGGGCCGAGCCGCTCCGGAACCGGAGGGGGCCGGGGGAAAACGGCGGCCAGCCCAGAAATCGCTGCGGACCGGTCCGCAGCGGGCGGAAAGCACCGGGCAGCGCCCACGCCCCCTTCCTTGTCCCCCTCTGAGACCTCACCGGGGCCATGAGCGGTGACCGCTCTCAGCCCGCTTCCCTCCACCCAGGGACCGTGACCACTTACCGGCGGGCAGGCCTTCCCGCTCTCTGCCCTGTCCCCGCTCGCAGTCCGGGCAGCCGCAGCCGTCGCCTCGGCGCCAAAAACCTCCGGTGTTCGCCCCGCAACCAGCCCCAGGGACGCCGCGGCGCTCTGCGCGTGGCCCCGGGGGCCGTGGGGGCGACAGCAGCCAGTCCGCCGGCGTCCAGGAAGGCAGGCGGGGGTGCCGCCTTATCCACCACAGAGACATCGGGGAGCTTTGCGTCCCTGCAGGAAAACGGGGCTGGGTTTTTTTCCTCCTGTCCCGCTGCACCGATCCAGCTCCCCAGGGCGGGAGGGGAAACGGGGGAAGGGGCTGCTTTTCATAGAATCATAGAATCGTCTAGGTTGCAAGAGACCCTTGGCATCATCGAGTCCAACCATCTACCCTACTCTACAAAGTTCTCCCCTACACCATATCCCCCAACACCACATCTCGACGGTTCTTAAACACATCCAGGGATGGTGACTCGACCACCTCCCTGGGTAGCCTGTTCCAATGCCCGACCACTCCCTCTGTGAAACATTCTTTCCTAATGTCCAGTCTAAACCTACCCTGTTGGAGCTTGAAGCCGTTCCCTCTCGTTCTGTCGTTACCTACCTGTGCCAGGAGACCAGCACCGACCTCTCTACAGTGTCCTTTCAAGTAGTGTTAAGAGAGTGACGAGGTCTCCCCTCAGCCCCCTCTTCCTCATACTAAACAGTCCCAGCTCCTTCAACCGCTCTTCATAGGATTTGTTTTCCAGGCCCTTCACCAGCTTCGTTGCCCTCCTCTGCACTCGCTCCAGCACCTCGACATCTCTCTTGGATTGAGGTGCCCAAAACCGGACGCAATACTCCAGGTGCGGCCTCACCAGTGCCGAGTACAGGGGCACAATCGCCTCCCTACTTCTGCTGCTCACGCTGTTTCTAATACAAGCCAGGATGCCGTTGGCTTTCGTGGCCACCTGGGCACACTGCCGGCTCACGTTCAGCCGCTTGTCCATTAGCACCCCCAGGTCTCTTTCTTCCAGGTGGTTTTCCAGCCACGTTTCCCCAAGCCTGTAGCGCTGCTCGGGGTTATTGTGGCCCACGCGCAGAACCTGGCACTTGCCCTTGTTGAAACTCATACCACTGATGTTGGCCCAACGATCCAATCTACCTAAGTCTCTCTGTAGAGCTTCCCTATCCTCCTGGGAATCAACACTCCTGCTTAAAGCGCTTTTGAAAGCGCTTGGACGCCGGCAAGAGAGAGCAGAGGGGAGGGCCAGTTTGGAAATCCCTTCTAGCGATAGGCTCTCTTTGCAGTCTGGAACCATCTACAGCACAGGCGTTTACGCCTCCGCACTGACCGACCCGTGGGTAAGACTTAGGGAAAACGGATGCTCTTGATACACTTCGACAGAACCTCTGCTAAGAGTCACATCTGTTTAGACTTACAGATTAACACGCACGATAGACAACATCCAATTGGACTAGCGACCTGTCCAGACATCCGCTTTGACGCTTCAATCTCTCTTTATAAATAAATCTTTTAAAAAATCTTTCCGTCGTCTAAACTCCCATTAAATAATACAGAATCCTTAGAGATACGGGTTGGTATTTGGAACTCCTTTTATATACGTAAGGGAATATTATTTTTCAACACACAGAAAAATGAGAGATTGTTCTCTACTCCAATGCCTCACCCCCGCATATACAGCTTTTAACATTTTTTAAACACCACCGCCCAAAACCCCAACCACCTGCCCCGCACCAAGTTTTCAGGCGTTTGGGGGCCGTGACCCACCCTCTTGTGGGGGGAACCCCACTTAACCCCCACTCACCTGCTCCTCCGCCGCACCGTCGCTCCCCCGCTGACATCCGGCTGCCCCAAATGACATCATCACACACACCCCCCCCCCACACACGCACCGTTTTTTTTAATTCGCCCCAAAAAATGCACCGAACGACCAGACCCAGGGCTGGCCCCTTCCCCTCAGGCGGCTCCACCACCGGCTGCAAACCCGGGCCGGGGCATCTGTCGAGCAGCACGAGACGCGGACAACGAGGCACCTGCAAAACAAACAGCAAACCCCAACCGGAGATCAGCATCATCAAACGAAAGAGCACCGAAGAGAGTAGAGGAATTCCCTCCGGCCGAGGGACAGGACAGGAGCTGAGCTACAGGAGGATTGCGGGGAAACAGCTCCGCTCCAAAGACGGCACGGCCTGCCAAAGCCGGAGCCATCCCGACGCTTCAGGTCCCTATTCAGACTGACCCGTGCCACTTGCAACACCTTCTCAGCCTAACAGCGTAACAAACCCTCCGCCCGCTGGGGGGAAGCGCCTCCTCCCTTCCCTTTCCCTGCCGCTGGAAAGCTCTGCGCGCGTTTAGATACGGCCAAGAAAAATACTCACGCTAGAAAAGCCTCGGGTTTTTTCTTCGGCGCTAATTCAACTGGCACAGCTCCGAACCCCCACCGTTGCGCTCTCCGTCTCCAGAACGCGCAGTTGTCATTTGACCGGGGGCTGCTTTCTCTCCTACCCAAGGAGGAGGGACATCTGGCCGGCGGCACTGCCCGAGAGAGATGCTACCGCACTGCCGGGGAAACGCGACGCTGAAAGCCAGGCAGAAATCAGGTTCTTCAGAGCGCTCCGCCTAAAGAAAAGGGGGGGGGGAAACAAAAAACAAAAAAACTAGAAAAAAAACCCAACCAAAAACCCAACCCGTTACCTTCAGTCGCCTCTCTTTTCAAAGATTTGGAACAAATACCTCGCCGCTTAGGGACGCCTAAGACGCTGTAGGCTACAGCCGGTGGACGGTTGCCGTTTAAAGCCTGCAAGTCAGTTTGCACGTTATACGACTTTAACCCTTTTTTTAAAGTCTCCTTTACGATAGAAAAAACCAGGAAGGTAAGAGATTCCCCAAACGGCTGTACTTTTGGCGGGGGGAAATCCAATCCCCGGTGCCGCGATCCACCAGGCTACCGAAAACGACCGGCGGACCGGCCAAGGCTTTTGGCTGTGCCGAACACGCAGAGGAACAGGGTTTGGCCGTGTCCCCGCTGTTACGGGGGACCCAGAGCCCAAAGGCCGGCCATGCCATCGGCCGTCGGAAGAGGTGCCGCGCTCGGGCCTTTGGAAGGACATCGTCTTTCTTTTTGTCCCTATTTAATAGAGCGCGCGACGTCTCCTCGCTGATGACTTCTGCTGCCCAGCGCATCGTCTCCGAGGATCCCCTCTCGTGGGAACTTCAGGAGAGGCAACCGCTTGGCACGAGAAACCGGTGCCCTTTCAGAAAGGGAAACCTCCTTCCGACTGACGTCCAAATGACACGCCGTAGGCTACGGACAACGGACGTTCCTGGAAGGCTCGACTCACCTAAGCCACCTCAGGACTCGCCGCCACCAGTGACGAGGCTGATGATGCTCCTTGGTTCGTGGCAAAGCCTGGAAAACAGGCAGAAGCGGCGCCGGTTCGTCCCGTTTTGTCCACGTCTCTTCGTTGACCGCCCCGGCTTTCAGCGCAGATGCCATGAAAGAGGAGTGACAAAGAAAAGGCGAGGTCAGGCAGCAAAAGAGCTCTGCAGGCTGCCACCTGCAGTCAACCGCGCACCCTGTTTTGGAAGCCACACGCCCGCCCGCCCGCCACCCCCCGCCCAAAACAAACAAACAAACAAACAAACAAACAAAGAGACAAGAACCCCGGCACCTGGCCTCTTTCTTGTCTTCAGGAGCTCATCCTGAAGCTCATCGCTTCTGTCTTGTCAGAGCAGGAAGCGCAGACCATCTGTATCCCGAGGACACCTGACCGGGATTAACACGTGTCCAGAGGTAGTCCCCATCTCTACGAGCGTGTCGCTTTGGTGCTTTTAATAATCCTAACTCGACGGTAGTCACTGGGACGGTCCTTTACGGTGGCTTCTTCAGACTTCTGGATCGCCAGTCCCAGTATTCCCATTTCATCCTACCAAAAAAAACCCCAAAGCACGTTACAGCTGCACATAACATTTTCTGCACGTTCTTGTACGAGTATTTAAGGCGTAGGAGAAAGAGAAGATCTGAAAGGCAGAAGAGGCATTCAAAAACCGTGCAACTATGAAAAAGTAAAGCAGCTCTCTCGGAAAAGCACGAGAAACGGCCATAAAAGGTATACTTATGAAATACGCCAAGTAATATCGGGGCACCAAAATATACTATATAGGAAGGCTAGGTGGCTCATTTGATAGAAATTCGATGTAAATCTAAGACAGTACCGAGAATTCTGTCTGTAAATGGGTAATATTCGGCACCACTCGGCTCTAAAATTGCCGCTGCGCCTGCCTGTGAAAAATCCTACTTTAAAAGCATCTAGTACGAACCTTAAAGTTTTCATCCCAGTTACAGCCATCTTTCACCTTAAAGCATGCTTTACATTGCTGCTGCAGCCTATCTGCCAACTTGGAGTGTACACATCTGGGTATACACGCTTGTAATTCAGGACGATTCCCACAAATCGTTTCTGTGCAGAAAAACAGGCCTCGTTTCATTATGCAATCAAATTTGAAATTTTTTTTCTCGGGAGAAGTTTTGCCTTTTTAACTGTGAGAATTTTAACTAGGAATTCACACGCTACCCATGCCTCAAATTATGAGGAGACGCATCACAAAACGAACTCAAAACGAACATCCCGGATTCAGGAAAACTAATTGTGCCTCCCCCCTCTGTGGAACGTGTCCGTAGGACAGGAGCGGGCACCCGCTTTGCCACAGAAGCAGACGGATGCGGAATTGCTCCACGCGTGTCGGTTAACACACATTCGGCTAATGGCCCACCACTCCTTGTACGCAGAGGCTGACGACAGCCAGGTCGCCCGGTACGGGCTGAACACTTTGCAGGATTTGTTACAAACCTTTTTAGTGAAATAGATTTTGAAACCCCAGGAAACACACCCCTACCTCCGAGAATTGTAAGGCAATAAATATTTTGACAACTTACATTTCACGTCTATCCATGTATGTCCCATTACTGTCTGTGGTCATAAACTATCTAATATAGAATACTAAACGTTGCTACCATTTAAGAACCGAACGACAGCAACTGAACTGAACCGAAAGGAAGAGCTTTTCTTTGAAAATCGCAGTGCCACCTGAGAAGAAGCTGAAGACTGAAAATCGGGCGAGAGAATCACGCAAAAATATCAGCCTTGCTCTAAAAGCAAGACAGGAGAAAACCCACCAAAAAATAAAATGCAGTTCAATTGACCCAAAGGTCACCAAACAAGACAGGCAAAAAGCTTCACAACACACAGCGTTTGCACCGCTGTCGCTTTTCTGGCTTTTGCTGGGCCTAAGAGGTTGCTGTGACTTCCTCGAGCTGCCCTTCTGCGGTCACCAGATTGTTTCAGGGGAGACAGACGTCTCCCGGGGAGGCGCACGCAGAGAGCGCCGCTACGTCTCGGCTGTGACCCCTTGGTCACTGCGTTCCTGCGGTGCCCGTACCCGTGCTACCAACAGGATGTCACAAAAGGACGCAAGAGCAGGGGGAATCGCTACAGGAGTCCTGAATGTTTCCACGGGCTTTTGAAAACCCCATTTTCTAAATTAAGTTACGCGAGGGAGTCTTTTTGAAAGTTACGAGGCTTCTGTGTGTCTGCTACTAAAAACATCCAACCGACCGACTCAAAAAACACCCAGAACACACTTTCCCCACGTTCCCCCGACACCGTAGCCTTGCATCTCGGGGGATTTCCTTTCCTGCCTTGCGAACGGATGCAGGTTAGGGACACCGTAAAACAGCTTCCCTAGGGTATCCGAACGGCTGTCAGCGTACCATTTAGATCCCTTGAGTACAAGCAATAGCGCGCGTTACCTCTCCGGTTTGATGCTCGCTGACAGGCCGAATCCTTTGTGGAACCTTAAGCTGTTGTTCCGGCTTCCCTATCTCTTGCTGGAAAAGGTCTCTCTCCTACTCTCGGTCAATTGCTCGCTCCTGAAAGTGACGAAACAGTGAGGATGCACCATTTCACGTAAAAACTGTCTAAATTAAGGATATTACAGCTTCTCGCTTCTTTTAACACGAGGCTGCTAACGGTACGTCAGTAGCATTATTACATGTCAGTACGAGCCGGCAACGCGCGCTGGCAGCCCAGAAAGCCAACCCCACCCTGGGCTGCATCAAGAGAAGCGTGGCCAGCGGGTCACGGGAGGCGATTCTACCCCCCTCTACTCTGCGCGCGCGAGACCCCACCTGGCGTACGGTGTCCAGCTTTGGAGTCCTCGACACGGGAAGGACGTGGACCTGTTGGAAGGGGCCCAGCGGAGGGCCACGAAAACCATCGGAGGGACGGAGCACCTCCCCTGTGAAGAGAGACTGAGAGAGCTGGGGTTGTTCAGCCTGGAGAAGAGAAGGCTCCGGGGAGACCTCAGAGCAGCCTTCCAATATCTGAAGGGAGCCTACGGGAGAGCCGGAGAGGGACTCTCTGTCGGGAAAGGTAGCGACAGGACAAGGGGTAACGGTTTTAAATCGGAAGAGGGGAGATTCAGACTAGATGTTAGGAGGAAATTCTTTACCGTGAGGGTGGTGAGGCACTGGAACAGGTTGCCCGGGGAAGCTGTGGATGCCCCATCCCTGGAAGTGTTTAAGGCCAGGCTGGACGGGGCTTTGAGCAACCCGCTCTAGTGGAGGCGTCCCCCCTGCCCAAGGCAGGGGGGCTGCAACACCATGGTCTTGAAGGTCCCTTCCAATTCTAACCATTCTATGATTCTATGGTTTTTAAGGTGGCAGAACCTCTTGCGACTTCCATTAACAAAAACTACTCTCACCATTCGGGGCAACAAATCTCACATTTTTGAAGAAAAACACGAGGACGGCACTGATACAGCCAGTATTATTTCACAAAAAGGACAGTTTTGTCTCTTCTGTTCAAAGCACAGCATACAAATAGCAATAGGCCAGTATTTTATGGTCTCCTTTCCTCGCGTTCATCCTTCATATATGTAGCATAAATAGGAATTAAGAATAGAAATTAACTTTGTGTTCATACTGAGGAGGAGCCAATGGGAAAAAAGAAATTCTAAATTTTGCATTTCAGTGTTACTTTTGACCAGCTGCAGTTGTTATATCCCACTCTGATATTTGGGGAATACATCTTTATACTGGAAATAAGGCACAGCCGCTGGCATCCGGTGAAACGTCACCTTTAAATGCCACTTTGCTGAACAGACAAACCTGATCAGACGCATTGAAATAAACTAGCTCAAGTAGCTGATACACAGAGGAATGCTCTGTCTAGCAACAGAAGCTTTTGCAAAAATGGAGGAAGCCAGAACAAAGCTGCAACAGTTACAAGTTGCAGATTTGAAAACCTCACCTGCTGTTTGAGCACCCCGCAGCCCGCCCAGCCCCTGCTTTCCCCCGCAGCCCCCAACGCCCTCCTGCCCACCCCCCCTGCAGAACCAGCCAAAACGGCTTCTGCTCTCCGCCCCCAAACCGCATCACTTACTGCCCCCTTCCGAGCCCCAAAACCCAGCCGCTGAGCCTCTGCTCGAGTCCCCAAAACGCCGGACTCCACCCCCGCCCCTCAGCCCAAAGCCACACGACTCCCTCTCCGGCTGAAGCCCCAACACCAGCCACGCGAGCCCGTTTGCCAGCCCCAGGAGCCGCGAGCACCTCCCCAGACGCCTCAGCCCGCCCCCCCGCAACGCCGTCTCCCCTCGGAGCCGCCTCGGGACCCCGGCCGCCTTCCCCGCGCCCCCCCGCTGGCCTCGACGCTGTCCAGCTGCCTCGCGACGCTGTCCAGCGGCACCGCGACGCTGTCCAGCGGCACCGCGACGCTGTCCAGCGGCACCGCGACGCTGTCCGGCTGCCCGGTGCTTTCCGCCCGCGCCGGTCCGGTGCGGTGCGGTCCGCGCCGCGCCGCAGCCGCTTCTGCGCGCGCCGCCATTTTCCCCCGGCCCCCTCCGCTTCCGGAGCGGCTCGGCCCGCCCATGCGGCGCGCCCATTGGTCACGGCGCCGGAAGCGGCTTCCGTCCTCGGGGAGCCCGTCCCATTGGTCGGTCGCGCCGTCAATCTTCAGCGCCTCCCACCCCGGCCAATCGGAGCGCGGCAGGCGATCCGACCAATCGGAGCGCGGCGGTCGCGCTGTGATTGGCTCGTCCGCCTGTCAATCCGCCAGGGGGCGGTTGCCATGGTGAGGACGCCCCGCCCGGTGGCGCATGCGCAGTAGTGAGGGCGGCGCCGTCCTTACTACTGCGCATGCGCGACCGGGCGGGGCTTCCTCACCATGGCAACCGCCCCCGGGCAGATTGACAGGAGGACGAGCCAATCACAACGCGACTGCCGCGCTCCGATTGGTCGGATCGCCTGCCGCGCTCCGATTGGCCGGAGTGGGACGTCAATGGCGGTTGCCATGGTGAGGACGCCCCGCCCGGTGGCGCATGCGCAGTAGTGAGGGCGGCGCCGTGCTCGCTACTGCCCCCTCGTGGACAAAAAGCGGTACTGCAGGTACGCAGGTACGTACTGCAGGTACGCAGGTACGGGGGGGGGGGGGGGGGGGGGGGGGGGACGCGCATGCCCAGTAGAAAGGGGGGCGCTGCGCTCGCCGCCGATGCCGCCCGTGCCAGCAGAAACCGGCGGTGCGGCTCGGGGAGCGGGGGGAGGCGGGACCGGGGAAGGTTCCCTTTTCCCCAAATTGGGGAAAATGTTATTCATGTTCGGGGTTCAATTTGGGGGTTCAATTTACGGTTCTGCAGCGTCAGCCCCCGCATGGGCGCCGTCCCCGGCGGCGGGGAAGGGCAAGAAAAACCCTAACAAAACCCTGAAGTCTTTTCCGTTGCGGAAAAGCACCGAAAAAAACCCCAAATTGAATAATTTTCCCCAATTTGGGGAAAATGGAACCTCCCAGGGCTCCGCCTTCCCCCCCCGCATCCGCCGAGCTGCAGCGCCGGTTTCTGCTGGCACGGGCGGCAGCGGCGAGCGCAGCGCCCCCCCCCCCCCCCGTCCACTGCGCATGCGGCCGGACCCCCCTACCCCCGTACCTGCAGTACCGCTTTTTGTCCACAAGCGGCGGCAGCAGCGAGGGCGGCGCCACTCTTTCCACTGCGCATGCGCGCCCCCCACCTGCAGTACCGATTTTTGTCCACAAGGCGGCAGTAGCGAGCACGGCGCCGCCCTTACTACTGCGCATGCGCGACCGGGCGGGGCTTCCTCACCATGGCAACCGCCCCCGGGCGGATTGACAGGAGGACGAGCCAATCACAACGCGACCGCCGCGCTCCGATTGGTCGGATCGCCTGCCGCGCTCCGATTGGCCGGAGTGGGACGTCAATGGCGGTTGCCATGGTGAGGACGCCCCGCCCGGTGGCGCATGCGCAGTAGTGAGGGCGGCGCCGTCCTTACTACTGCGCATGCGCGACCGGGCGGGGCTTCCTCACCATGGCAACCGCCCCCGGGCGGATTGACAGGAGGACGAGCCAATCACAACGCGACCGCCCCGCTCCGATTGGTCGGATCGCCTGCCGCGCTCCGATTGGCCGGACTGGGAGGCGCTGGAGATTGACGGCGCGATCGACCAATGGGACGGGGGCTCCTAGAGGACGGACGCCGCTTACGGCACCGCGACCAATGGGCGCGCGGTATGGGCGGGCCGAGCCGCTCCGGAACCGGAGGGGGCCGGGGGAAAACGGCGGCCAGCCCAGAAATCGCTGCGGACCGGTCCGCAGCGGGCGGAAAGCACCGGGCAGCGCCCACGCCCCCTTCCTTGTCCCCCTCTGAGACCTCACCGGGGCCATGAGCGGTGACCGCTCTCAGCCCGCTTCCCTCCACCCAGGGACCGTGACCACTTACCGGCGGGCAGGCCTTCCCGCTCTCTGCCCTGTCCCCGCTCGCAGCCCGGGCAGCCGCAGCCGTCGCCTCGGCGCCAAAAACCTCCGGTGTTCGCCCCGCAACCAGCCCCAGGGACGCCGCGGCGCTCTGCGCGTGGCCCCGGGGGCCGTGGGGGCGACAGCAGCCAGTCCGCCGGCGTCCAGGAAGGCAGGCGGGGGTGCCGCCTTATCCACCACAGAGACATCGGGGAGCTTTGCGTCCCTGCAGGAAAACGGGGCTGGGTTTTTTTCCTCCTGTCCCGCTGCACCGATCCAGCTCCCCAGGGCGGGAGGGGAAACGGGGGAAGGGGCTGCTTTTCATAGAATCATAGAATCGTCTAGGTTGCAAGAGACCCTTGGGATCATCGAGTCCAACCATCTACCCTACTCTACAAAGTTCTCCCCTACACCATATCCCCCAACACCACATCTCAACGGTTCTTAAACACATCCGGGGATGGTGACTCGACCACCTCCCTGGGTAGCCTGTTCCAATGCCCGACCACTCCCTCTGTGAAACATTCTTTCCTAATGTCCAGTCTAAACCTACCCTGTTGGAGCTTGAAGCCGTTCCCTCTCGTTCTGTCATTACCTACCCGTGCCAGGAGACCAGCACCGACCTCTCTACGGTGTCCTTTCAAGTAGTTTTAGAGAGTGACGAGGTCTCCCCTCAGCCCCCTCTTCCTCATACTAAACAGTCCCAGCTCCTTCAACCGCTCTTCATAGGATTTGTTTTCCAGGCCCTTCACCAGCTTCGTTGCCCTCCTCTGCACTCGCTCCAGCACCTCGACATCTCTCTTGGATTGAGGTGCCCAAAACCGGACGCGATACTCCAGGTGCGGCCTCACCAGTGCCGAGTACAGGGGCACAATCGCCTCCCTACTTCTGCTGCTCACGCTGTTTCTAATACAAGCCAGGATGCCGTTGGCTTCCGTGGCCACCTGGGCACACTGCCGGCTCACGTTCAGCCGCTTGTCCATTAGAACCCCCAGGTCTCTTTCTTCCAGGTGGTTTTCCAGCCACATTTCCCCAAGCCTGTAGCGCTGCTCGGGGTTATTGTGGCCCACGCGCAGAACCTGGCGCTCGCCCTTGTTGAAACTCATACCACTGATGTTGGCCCAACGATCCAATCTACCTAAGTCTCTCTGTAGAGCTTCCCTATCCTCCTGGGAATCAACACTCCTGCTTAAAGCGCTTTTGAAAGCGCTTGGACGCCGGCAAGAGAGAGCAGAGGGGAGGGCCAGTTTGGAAATCCCTTCTAGCGATAGGCTCTCTTTGCAGTCTGGAACCATCTACAGCACAGGCGTTTACGCCTCCGCACTGACCGACCCGTGGGTAAGACTTAGGGAAAACGGATGCTCTTGATACACTTCGACAGAACCTCTGCTAAGAGTCACATCTGTTTAGACTTACAGATTAACACGCACGATAGACAACATCCAATTGGACTAGCGACCTGTCCAGACATCCGCTTTGACGCTTCAATCTCTCTTTATAAATAAATCTTTTAAAAAATCTTTCCGTCGTCTAAACTCCCATTAAATAATACAGAATCCTTAGAGATACGGGTTGGTATTTGGAACTCCTTTTATATACGTAAGGGAATATTATTTTTCAACACACAGAAAAATGAGAGATTGTTCTCTACTCCAATGCCTCACCCCCGCATATACAGCTTTTAACATTTTTTAAACACCACCGCCCAAAACCCCAACCACCTGCCCCGCACCAAGTTTTCAGGCGTTTGGGGGCCGTGACCCACCCTCTTGTGGGGGGAACCCCACTTAACCCCCACTCACCTGCTCCTCCGCCGCACCGTCGCTCCCCCGCTGACATCCGGCTGCCCCAAATGACATCATCACACACACCCCCCCCCCCCACACGCACCGTTTTTTTTAATTCGCCCCAAAAAATGCACCGAACGACCAGACCCAGGGCTGGCCCCTTCCCCTCAGGCGGCTCCACCACCGGCTGCAAACCCGGGCCGGGGCATCTGTCGAGCAGCACGAGACGCGGACAACGAGGCACCTGCAAAACAAACAGCAAACCCCAACCGGAGATCAGCATCATCAAACGAAAGAGCACCGAAGAGAGTAGAGGAATTCCCTCCGGCCGAGGGACAGGACAGGAGCTGAGCTACAGGAGGATTGCGGGGAAACAGCTCCGCTCCAAAGACGGCACGGCCTGCCAAAGCCGGAGCCATCCCGACGCTTCAGGTCCCTATTCAGACTGACCCGTGCCACTTGCAACACCTTCTCAGCCTAACAGCGTAACAAACCCTCCGCCCGCTGGGGGGAAGCGCCTCCTCCCTTCCCTTTCCCTGCCGCTGGAAAGCTCTGCGCGCGTTTAGATACGGCCAAGAAAAATACTCACGCTAGAAAAGCCTCGGGTTTTTTCTTCGGCGCTAATTCAACTGGCACAGCTCCGAACCCCCACCGTTGCGCTCTCCGTCTCCAGAACGCGCAGTTGTCATTTGACCGGGGGCTGCTTTCTCTCCTACCCAAGGAGGAGGGACATCTGGCCGGCGGCACTGCCCGAGAGAGATGCTACCGCACTGCCGGGGAAACGCGACGCTGAAAGCCAGGCAGAAATCAGGTTCTTCAGAGCGCTCCGCCTAAAGAAAAGGGGGGGGAAAAACAAAAAACAAAAAAACTAGAAAAAAAACCCAACCAAAAACCCAACCCGTTACCTTCAGTCGCCTCTCTTTTCAAAGATTTGGAACAAATACCTCGCCGCTTAGGGACGCCTAAGACACTGTAGGCTACAGCCGGTGGACGGTTGCCGTTTAAAGCCTGCAAGTCAGTTTGCACGTTATACGACTTTAACCCTTTTTTTAAAGTCTCCTTTACGATAGAAAAAACCAGGAAGGTAAGAGATTCCCCAAACGGCTGTACTTTTGGCGGGGGGAAATCCAATCCCCGGTGCCGCGATCCACCAGGCTACCGAAAACGACCGGCGGACCGGCCAAGGCTTTTGGCTGTGCCGAACACGCAGAGGAACAGGGTTTGGCCGTGTCCCCGCTGTTACGGGGGACCCAGAGCCCAAAGGCCGGCCATGCCATCGGCCGTCGGAAGAGGTGCCGCGCTCGGGCCTTTGGAAGGACATCGTCTTTCTTTTTGTCCCTATTTAATAGAGCGCGCGACGTCTCCTCGCTGATGACTTCTGCTGCCCAGCGCATCGTCTCCGAGGATCCCCTCTCGTGGGAACTTCAGGAGAGGCAACCGCTTGGCACGAGAAACCGGTGCCCTTTCAGAAAGGGAAACCTCCTTCCGACTGACGTCCAAATGACACGCCGTAGGCTACGGACAACGGACGTTCCTGGAAGGCTCGACTCACCTAAGCCACCTCAGGACTCGCCGCCACCAGTGACGAGGCTGATGATGCTCCTTGGTTCGTGGCAAAGCCTGGAAAACAGGCAGAAGCGGCGCCGGTTCGTCCCGTTTTGTCCACGTCTCTTCGTTGACCGCCCCGGCTTTCAGCGCAGATGCCATGAAAGAGGAGTGACAAAGAAAAGGCGAGGTCAGGCAGCAAAAGAGCTCTGCAGGCTGCCACCTGCAGTCAACCGCGCACCCTGTTTTGGAAGCCACACGCCCGCCCGCCCGCCACCCCCCGCCCAAAACAAACAAACAAAGAGACAAGAACCCCGGCACCTGGCCTCTTTCTTGTCTTCAGGAGCTCATCCTGAAGCTCATCGCTTCTGTCTTGTCAGAGCAGGAAGCGCAGACCATCTGTATCCCGAGGACACCTGACCGGGATTAACACGTGTCCAGAGGTAGTCCCCATCTCTACGAGCGTGTCGCTTTGGTGCTTTTAATAATCCTAACTCGACGGTAGTCACTGGGACGGTCCTTTACGGTGGCTTCTTCAGACTTCTGGATCGCCAGTCCCAGTATTTCCATTTCATCCTACCAAAAAAAACCCCAAAGCACGTTACAGCTGCACATAACATTTTCTGCACGTTCTTGTACGAGTATTTAAGGCGTAGGAGAAAGAGAAGATCTGAAAGGCAGAAGAGGCATTCAAAAACCGTGCAACTATGAAAAAGTAAAGCAGCTCTCTCGGAAAAGCACGAGAAACGGCCATAAAAGGTATACTTATGAAATACGCCAAGTAATATCGGGGCACCAAAATATACTATATAGGAAGGCTAGGTGGCTCATTTGATAGAAATTCGATGTAAATCTAAGACAGTACCGAGAATTCTGTCTGTAAATGGGTAATATTCGGCACCACTCGGCTCTAAAATTGCCGCTGCGCCTGCCTGTGAAAAATCCTACTTTAAAAGCATCTAGTACGAACCTTAAAGTTTTCATCCCAGTTACAGCCATCTTTCACCTTAAAGCATGCTTTACATTGCTGCTGCAGCCTATCTGCCAACTTGGAGTGTACACATCTGGGTATACACGCTTGTAATTCAGGACGATTCCCACAAATCGTTTCTGTGCAGAAAAACAGGCCTCGTTTCATTATGCAATCAAATTTGAAATTTTTTTTCTCGGGAGAAGTTTTGCCTTTTTAACTGTGAGAATTTTAACTAGGAATTCACACGCTACCCATGCCTCAAATTATGAGGAGACGCATCACAAAACGAACTCAAAACGAACATCCCGGATTCAGGAAAACTAATTGTGCCTCCCCCCTCTGTGGAACGTGTCCGTAGGACAGGAGCGGGCACCCGCTTTGCCACAGAAGCAGACGGATGCGGAATTGCTCCACGCGTGTCGGTTAACACACATTCGGCTAATGGCCCACCACTCCTTGTACGCAGAGGCTGACGACAGCCAGGTCGCCCGGTACGGGCTGAACACTTTGCAGGATTTGTTACAAACCTTTTTAGTGAAATAGATTTTGAAACCCCAGGAAACATACCCCTACCTCCGAGAATTGTAAGGCAATAAATATTTTGACAACTTACATTTCACGTCTATCCATGTATGTCCCATTACTGTCTGTGGTCATAAACTATCTAATATAGAATACTAAACGTTGCTACCATTTAAGAACCGAACGACAGCAACTGAACTGAACCGAAAGGAAGAGCTTTTCTTTGAAAATCGCAGTGCCACCTGAGAAGAAGCTGAAGACTGAAAATCGGGCGAGAGAATCACGCAAAAATATCAGCCTTGCTCTAAAAGCAAGACAGGAGAAAACCCACCAAAAAATAAAATGCAGTTCAATTGACCCAAAGGTCACCAAACAAGACAGGCAAAAAGCTTCACAACACACAGCGTTTGCACCGCTGTCGCTTTTCTGGCTTTTGCTGGGCCTAAGAGGTTGCTGTGACTTCCTCGAGCTGCCCTTCTGCGGTCACCAGATTGTTTCAGGGGAGACAGACGTCTCCCGGGGAGGCGCACGCAGAGAGCGCCGCTACGTCTCGGCTGTGACCCCTTGGTCACTGCGTTCCTGCGGTGCCCGTACCCGTGCTACCAACAGGATGTCACAAAAGGACGCAAGAGCAGGGGGAATCGCTACAGGAGTCCTGAATGTTTCCACGGGCTTTTGAAAACCCCATTTTCTAAATTAAGTTACGCGAGGGAGTCTTTTTGAAAGTTACGAGGCTTCTGTGTGTCTGCTACTAAAAACATCCAACCGACCGACTCAAAAAACACCCAGAACACACTTTCCCCACGTTCCCCCGACACCGTAGCCTTTCATCTCGGGGGATTTCCTTTCCTGCCTTGCGAACGGATGCAGGTTAGGGACACCATAAAACAGCTTCCCTAGGGTATCCGAACGGCTGTCAGCGTACCATTTAGATCCCTTGAGTACAAGCAATAGCGCGCGTTACCTCTCCGGTTTGATGCTCGCTGACAGGCCGAATCCTTTGTGGAACCTTAAGCTGTTGTTCCGGCTTCCCTATCTCTTGCTGGAAAAGGTCTCTCTCCTACTCTCGGTCAATTGCTCGCTCCTGAAAGTGACGAAACAGTGAGGATGCACCATTTCACGTAAAAACTGTCTAAATTAAGGATATTACAGCTTCTCGCTTCTTTTAACACGAGGCTGCTAACGGTACGTCAGTAGCATTATTACATGTCAGTACGAGCCGGCAACGCGCGCTGGCAGCCCAGAAAGCCAACCCCACCCTGGGCTGCATCAAGAGAAGCGTGGCCAGCGGGTCACGGGAGGCGATTCTACCCCCCTCTACTCTGCGCGCGCGAGACCCCACCTGGCGTACGGTGTCCAGCTTTGGAGTCCTCGACACGGGAAGGACGTGGACCTGTTGGAAGGGGCCCAGCGGAGGGCCACGAAAACCATCGGAGGGACGGAGCACCTCCCCTGTGAAGAGAGACTGAGAGAGCTGGGGTTGTTCAGCCTGGAGAAGAGAAGGCTCCGGGGAGACCTCAGAGCAGCCTTCCAATATCTGAAGGGAGCCTACGGGAGAGCCGGAGAGGGACTCTCTGTCGGGAAAGGTAGCGACAGGACAAGGGGTAACGGTTTTAAATCGGAAGAGGGGAGATTCAGACTAGATGTTAGGAGGAAATTCTTTACCGTGAGGGTGGTGAGGCACTGGAACAGGTTGCCCGGGGAAGCTGTGGATGCCCCATCCCTGGAAGTGTTTAAGGCCAGGCTGGACGGGGCTTTGAGCAACCCGCTCTAGTGGAGGCGTCCCCCCTGCCCAAGGCAGGGGGGCTGCAACACCATGGTCTTGAAGGTCCCTTCCAATTCTAACCATTCTATGATTCTATGGTTTTTAAGGTGGCAGAACCTCTTGCGACTTCCATTAACAAAAACTACTCTCACCATTCGGGGCAACAAATCTCACATTTTTGAAGAAAAACACGAGGACGGCACTGATACAGCCAGTATTATTTCACAAAAAGGACAGTTTTGTCTCTTCTGTTCAAAGCACAGCATACAAATAGCAATAGGCCAGTATTTTATGGTCTCCTTTCCTCGCGTTCATCCTTCATATATGTAGCATAAATAGGAATTAAGAATAGAAATTAACTTTGTGTTCATACTGAGGAGGAGCCAATGGGAAAAAAGAAATTCTAAATTTTGCATTTCAGTGTTACTTTTGACCAGCTGCAGTTGTTATATCCCACTCTGATATTTGGGGAATACATCTTTATACTGGAAATAAGGCACAGCCGCTGGCATCCGGTGAAACGTCACCTTTAAATGCCACTTTGCTGAACAGACAAACCTGATCAGACGCATTGAAATAAACTAGCTCAAGTAGCTGATACACAGAGGAATGCTCTGTCTAGCAACAGAAGCTTTTGCAAAAATGGAGGAAGCCAGAACAAAGCTGCAACAGTTACAAGTTGCAGATTTGAAAACCTCACCTGCTGTTTGAGCACCCCGCAGCCCGCCCAGCCCCTGCTTTCCCCCGCAGCCCCCAACGCCCTCCTGCCCACCCCCCCTGCAGAACCAGCCAAAACGGCTTCTGCTCTCCGCCCCCAAACCGCATCACTTACTGCCCCCTTCCGAGCCCCAAAACCCAGCCGCTGAGCCTCTGCTCGAGTCCCCAAAACGCCGGACTCCACCCCCGCCCCTCAGCCCAAAGCCACACGACTCCCTCTCCGGCTGAAGCCCCAACACCAGCCACGCGAGCCCGTTTGCCAGCCCCGGGAGCCGCGAGCACCTCCCCAGACGCCTCAGCCCGCCCCCCCGCAACGCCGTCTCCCCTCGGAGCCGCCTCGGGACCCCGGCCGCCTTCCCCGCGCCCCCCCGCTGGCCTCGACGCTGTCCAGCTGCCTCGCGACGCTGTCCAGCGGCACCGCGACGCTGTCCAGCGGCACCGCGACGCTGTCCGGCTGCCCGGTGCTTTCCGCCCGCGCCGGTCCGGTGCGGTGCGGTCCGCGCCGCGCCGCGCCGCAGCCGCTTCTGCGCGCGCCGCCATTTTCCCCCGGCCCCCTCCGCTTCCGGAGCGGCTCGGCCCGCCCATGCGGCGCGCCCATTGGTCACGGCGCCGGAAGCGGCTTCCGTCCTCGGGGAGCCCGTCCCATTGGTCGGTCGCGCCGTCAATCTTCAGCGCCTCCCACCCCGGCCAATCGGAGCGCGGCAGGCGATCCGACCAATCGGAGCGCGGCGGTCGCGCTGTGATTGGCTCGTCCTCCTGTCAATCCGCCAGGGGGCGGTTGCCATGGTGAGGACGCCCCGCCCGGTGGCGCATGCGCAGTAGTGAGGGCGGCGCCGTCCTTACTACTGCGCATGCGCGACCGGGCGGGGCTTCCTCACCATGGCAACCGCCCCCGGGCGGATTGACAGGAGGACGAGCCAATCACAACGCGACCGCCCCGCTCCGATTGGTCGGATCGCCTGCCGCGCTCCGATTGGCCGGACTGGGAGGCGCTGGAGATTGACGGCGCGATCGACCAATGGGACGGGGGCTCCTAGAGGACGGACGCCGCTTACGGCACCGCGACCAATGGGCGCGCGGTATGGGCGGGCCGAGCCGCTCCGGAACCGGAGGGGGCCGGGGGAAAACGGCGGCCAGCCCAGAAATCGCTGCGGACCGGTCCGCAGCGGGCGGAAAGCACCGGGCAGCGCCCACGCCCCCTTCCTTGTCCCCCTCTGAGACCTCACCGGGGCCATGAGCGGTGACCGCTCTCAGCCCGCTTCCCTCCACCCAGGGACCGTGACCACTTACCGGCGGGCAGGCCTTCCCGCTCTCTGCCCTGTCCCCGCTCGCAGTCCGGGCAGCCGCAGCCGTCGCCTCGGCGCCAAAAACCTCCGGTGTTCGCCCCGCAACCAGCCCCAGGGACGCCGCGGCGCTCTGCGCGTGGCCCCGGGGGCCGTGGGGGCGACAGCAGCCAGTCCGCCGGCGTCCAGGAAGGCAGGCGGGGGTGCCGCCTTATCCACCACAGAGACATCGGGGAGCTTTGCGTCCCTGCAGGAAAACGGGGCTGGGTTTTTTTCCTCCTGTCCCGCTGCACCGATCCAGCTCCCCAGGGCGGGAGGGGAAACGGGGGAAGGGGCTGCTTTTCATAGAATCATAGAATCGTCTAGGTTGCAAGAGACCCTTGGCATCATCGAGTCCAACCATCTACCCTACTCTACAAAGTTCTCCCCTACACCATATCCCCCAACACCACATCTCGACGGTTCTTAAACACATCCAGGGATGGTGACTCGACCACCTCCCTGGGTAGCCTGTTCCAATGCCCGACCACTCCCTCTGTGAAACATTCTTTCCTAATGTCCAGTCTAAACCTACCCTGTTGGAGCTTGAAGCCGTTCCCTCTCGTTCTGTCGTTACCTACCTGTGCCAGGAGACCAGCACCGACCTCTCTACAGTGTCCTTTCAAGTAGTGTTAAGAGAGTGACGAGGTCTCCCCTCAGCCCCCTCTTCCTCATACTAAACAGTCCCAGCTCCTTCAACCGCTCTTCATAGGATTTGTTTTCCAGGCCCTTCACCAGCTTCGTTGCCCTCCTCTGCACTCGCTCCAGCACCTCGACATCTCTCTTGGATTGAGGTGCCCAAAACCGGACGCAATACTCCAGGTGCGGCCTCACCAGTGCCGAGTACAGGGGCACAATCGCCTCCCTACTTCTGCTGCTCACGCTGTTTCTAATACAAGCCAGGATGCCGTTGGCTTTCGTGGCCACCTGGGCACACTGCCGGCTCACGTTCAGCCGCTTGTCCATTAGCACCCCCAGGTCTCTTTCTTCCAGGTGGTTTTCCAGCCACGTTTCCCCAAGCCTGTAGCGCTGCTCGGGGTTATTGTGGCCCACGCGCAGAACCTGGCACTTGCCCTTCTTGAAACTCATACCACTGATGTTGGCCCAACGATCCAATCTACCTAAGTCTCTCTGTAGAGCTTCCCTATCCTCCTGGGAATCAACACTCCTGCTTAAAGCGCTTTTGAAAGCGCTTGGACGCCGGCAAGAGAGAGCAGAGGGGAGGGCCAGTTTGGAAATCCCTTCTAGCGATAGGCTCTCTTTGCAGTCTGGAACCATCTACAGCACAGGCGTTTACGCCTCCGCACTGACCGACCCGTGGGTAAGACTTAGGGAAAACGGATGCTCTTGATACACTTCGACAGAACCTCTGCTAAGAGTCACATCTGTTTAGACTTACAGATTAACACGCACGATAGACAACATCCAATTGGACTAGCGACCTGTCCAGACATCCGCTTTGACGCTTCAATCTCTCTTTATAAATAAATCTTTTAAAAAATCTTTCCGTCGTCTAAACTCCCATTAAATAATACAGAATCCTTAGAGATACGGGTTGGTATTTGGAACTCCTTTTATATACGTAAGGGAATATTATTTTTCAACACACAGAAAAATGAGAGATTGTTCTCTACTCCAATGCCTCACCCCCGCATATACAGCTTTTAACATTTTTTAAACACCACCGCCCAAAACCCCAACCACCTGCCCCGCACCAAGTTTTCAGGCGTTTGGGGGCCGTGACCCACCCTCTTGTGGGGGGAACCCCACTTAACCCCCACTCACCTGCTCCTCCGCCGCACCGTCGCTCCCCCGCTGACATCCGGCTGCCCCAAATGACATCATCACACACACCCCCCCCCCACACACGCACCGTTTTTTTTAATTCGCCCCAAAAAATGCACCGAACGACCAGACCCAGGGCTGGCCCCTTCCCCTCAGGCGGCTCCACCACCGGCTGCAAACCCGGGCCGGGGCATCTGTCGAGCAGCACGAGACGCGGACAACGAGGCACCTGCAAAACAAACAGCAAACCCCAACCGGAGATCAGCATCATCAAACGAAAGAGCACCGAAGAGAGTAGAGGAATTCCCTCCGGCCGAGGGACAGGACAGGAGCTGAGCTACAGGAGGATTGCGGGGAAACAGCTCCGCTCCAAAGACGGCACGGCCTGCCAAAGCCGGAGCCATCCCGACGCTTCAGGTCCCTATTCAGACTGACCCGTGCCACTTGCAACACCTTCTCAGCCTAACAGCGTAACAAACCCTCCGCCCGCTGGGGGGAAGCGCCTCCTCCCTTCCCTTTCCCTGCCGCTGGAAAGCTCTGCGCGCGTTTAGATACGGCCAAGAAAAATACTCACGCTAGAAAAGCCTCGGGTTTTTTCTTCGGCGCTAATTCAACTGGCACAGCTCCGAACCCCCACCGTTGCGCTCTCCGTCTCCAGAACGCGCAGTTGTCATTTGACCGGGGGCTGCTTTCTCTCCTACCCAAGGAGGAGGGACATCTGGCCGGCGGCACTGCCCGAGAGAGATGCTACCGCACTGCCGGGGAAACGCGACGCTGAAAGCCAGGCAGAAATCAGGTTCTTCAGAGCGCTCCGCCTAAAGAAAAGGGGGGGGGGAAACAAAAAACAAAAAAACTAGAAAAAAAACCCAACCAAAAACCCAACCCGTTACCTTCAGTCGCCTCTCTTTTCAAAGATTTGGAACAAATACCTCGCCGCTTAGGGACGCCTAAGACGCTGTAGGCTACAGCCGGTGGACGGTTGCCGTTTAAAGCCTGCAAGTCAGTTTGCACGTTATACGACTTTAACCCTTTTTTTAAAGTCTCCTTTACGATAGAAAAAACCAGGAAGGTAAGAGATTCCCCAAACGGCTGTACTTTTGGCGGGGGGAAATCCAATCCCCGGTGCCGCGATCCACCAGGCTACCGAAAACGACCGGCGGACCGGCCAAGGCTTTTGGCTGTGCCGAACACGCAGAGGAACAGGGTTTGGCCGTGTCCCCGCTGTTACGGGGGACCCAGAGCCCAAAGGCCGGCCATGCCATCGGCCGTCGGAAGAGGTGCCGCGCTCGGGCCTTTGGAAGGACATCGTCTTTCTTTTTGTCCCTATTTAATAGAGCGCGCGACGTCTCCTCGCTGATGACTTCTGCTGCCCAGCGCATCGTCTCCGAGGATCCCCTCTCGTGGGAACTTCAGGAGAGGCAACCGCTTGGCACGAGAAACCGGTGCCCTTTCAGAAAGGGAAACCTCCTTCCGACTGACGTCCAAATGACACGCCGTAGGCTACGGACAACGGACGTTCCTGGAAGGCTCGACTCACCTAAGCCACCTCAGGACTCGCCGCCACCAGTGACGAGGCTGATGATGCTCCTTGGTTCGTGGCAAAGCCTGGAAAACAGGCAGAAGCGGCGCCGGTTCGTCCCGTTTTGTCCACGTCTCTTCGTTGACCGCCCCGGCTTTCAGCGCAGATGCCATGAAAGAGGAGTGACAAAGAAAAGGCGAGGTCAGGCAGCAAAAGAGCTCTGCAGGCTGCCACCTGCAGTCAACCGCGCACCCTGTTTTGGAAGCCACACGCCCGCCCGCCCGCCACCCCCCGCCCAAAACAAACAAACAAACAAACAAACAAACAAAGAGACAAGAACCCCGGCACCTGGCCTCTTTCTTGTCTTCAGGAGCTCATCCTGAAGCTCATCGCTTCTGTCTTGTCAGAGCAGGAAGCGCAGACCATCTGTATCCCGAGGACACCTGACCGGGATTAACACGTGTCCAGAGGTAGTCCCCATCTCTACGAGCGTGTCGCTTTGGTGCTTTTAATAATCCTAACTCGACGGTAGTCACTGGGACGGTCCTTTACGGTGGCTTCTTCAGACTTCTGGATCGCCAGTCCCAGTATTCCCATTTCATCCTACCAAAAAAAACCCCAAAGCACGTTACAGCTGCACATAACATTTTCTGCACGTTCTTGTACGAGTATTTAAGGCGTAGGAGAAAGAGAAGATCTGAAAGGCAGAAGAGGCATTCAAAAACCGTGCAACTATGAAAAAGTAAAGCAGCTCTCTCGGAAAAGCACGAGAAACGGCCATAAAAGGTATACTTATGAAATACGCCAAGTAATATCGGGGCACCAAAATATACTATATAGGAAGGCTAGGTGGCTCATTTGATAGAAATTCGATGTAAATCTAAGACAGTACCGAGAATTCTGTCTGTAAATGGGTAATATTCGGCACCACTCGGCTCTAAAATTGCCGCTGCGCCTGCCTGTGAAAA
The DNA here is from genome assembly GCF_964106895.1 of Numenius arquata. NCBI lineage: Eukaryota > Metazoa > Chordata > Aves > Charadriiformes > Scolopacidae > Numenius > Numenius arquata. The sequence goes on from NW_027414926.1 coordinate 196,784, forward strand.
ATCCTACTTTAAAAGCATCTAGTACGAACCTTAAAGTTTTCATCCCAGTTACAGCCATCTTTCACCTTAAAGCATGCTTTACATTGCTGCTGCAGCCTATCTGCCAACTTGGAGTGTACACATCTGGGTATACACGCTTGTAATTCAGGACGATTCCCACAAATCGTTTCTGTGCAGAAAAACAGGCCTCGTTTCATTATGCAATCAAATTTGAAATTTTTTTTCTCGGGAGAAGTTTTGCCTTTTTAACTGTGAGAATTTTAACTAGGAATTCACACGCTACCCATGCCTCAAATTATGAGGAGACGCATCACAAAACGAACTCAAAACGAACATCCCGGATTCAGGAAAACTAATTGTGCCTCCCCCCTCTGTGGAACGTGTCCGTAGGACAGGAGCGGGCACCCGCTTTGCCACAGAAGCAGACGGATGCGGAATTGCTCCACGCGTGTCGGTTAACACACATTCGGCTAATGGCCCACCACTCCTTGTACGCAGAGGCTGACGACAGCCAGGTCGCCCGGTACGGGCTGAACACTTTGCAGGATTTGTTACAAACCTTTTTAGTGAAATAGATTTTGAAACCCCAGGAAACACACCCCTACCTCCGAGAATTGTAAGGCAATAAATATTTTGACAACTTACATTTCACGTCTATCCATGTATGTCCCATTACTGTCTGTGGTCATAAACTATCTAATATAGAATACTAAACGTTGCTACCATTTAAGAACCGAACGACAGCAACTGAACTGAACCGAAAGGAAGAGCTTTTCTTTGAAAATCGCAGTGCCACCTGAGAAGAAGCTGAAGACTGAAAATCGGGCGAGAGAATCACGCAAAAATATCAGCCTTGCTCTAAAAGCAAGACAGGAGAAAACCCACCAAAAAATAAAATGCAGTTCAATTGACCCAAAGGTCACCAAACAAGACAGGCAAAAAGCTTCACAACACACAGCGTTTGCACCGCTGTCGCTTTTCTGGCTTTTGCTGGGCCTAAGAGGTTGCTGTGACTTCCTCGAGCTGCCCTTCTGCGGTCACCAGATTGTTTCAGGGGAGACAGACGTCTCCCGGGGAGGCGCACGCAGAGAGCGCCGCTACGTCTCGGCTGTGACCCCTTGGTCACTGCGTTCCTGCGGTGCCCGTACCCGTGCTACCAACAGGATGTCACAAAAGGACGCAAGAGCAGGGGGAATCGCTACAGGAGTCCTGAATGTTTCCACGGGCTTTTGAAAACCCCATTTTCTAAATTAAGTTACGCGAGGGAGTCTTTTTGAAAGTTACGAGGCTTCTGTGTGTCTGCTACTAAAAACATCCAACCGACCGACTCAAAAAACACCCAGAACACACTTTCCCCACGTTCCCCCGACACCGTAGCCTTGCATCTCGGGGGATTTCCTTTCCTGCCTTGCGAACGGATGCAGGTTAGGGACACCGTAAAACAGCTTCCCTAGGGTATCCGAACGGCTGTCAGCGTACCATTTAGATCCCTTGAGTACAAGCAATAGCGCGCGTTACCTCTCCGGTTTGATGCTCGCTGACAGGCCGAATCCTTTGTGGAACCTTAAGCTGTTGTTCCGGCTTCCCTATCTCTTGCTGGAAAAGGTCTCTCTCCTACTCTCGGTCAATTGCTCGCTCCTGAAAGTGACGAAACAGTGAGGATGCACCATTTCACGTAAAAACTGTCTAAATTAAGGATATTACAGCTTCTCGCTTCTTTTAACACGAGGCTGCTAACGGTACGTCAGTAGCATTATTACATGTCAGTACGAGCCGGCAACGCGCGCTGGCAGCCCAGAAAGCCAACCCCACCCTGGGCTGCATCAAGAGAAGCGTGGCCAGCGGGTCACGGGAGGCGATTCTACCCCCCTCTACTCTGCGCGCGCGAGACCCCACCTGGCGTACGGTGTCCAGCTTTGGAGTCCTCGACACGGGAAGGACGTGGACCTGTTGGAAGGGGCCCAGCGGAGGGCCACGAAAACCATCGGAGGGACGGAGCACCTCCCCTGTGAAGAGAGACTGAGAGAGCTGGGGTTGTTCAGCCTGGAGAAGAGAAGGCTCCGGGGAGACCTCAGAGCAGCCTTCCAATATCTGAAGGGAGCCTACGGGAGAGCCGGAGAGGGACTCTCTGTCGGGAAAGGTAGCGACAGGACAAGGGGTAACGGTTTTAAATCGGAAGAGGGGAGATTCAGACTAGATGTTAGGAGGAAATTCTTTACCGTGAGGGTGGTGAGGCACTGGAACAGGTTGCCCGGGGAAGCTGTGGATGCCCCATCCCTGGAAGTGTTTAAGGCCAGGCTGGACGGGGCTTTGAGCAACCCGCTCTAGTGGAGGCGTCCCCCCTGCCCAAGGCAGGGGGGCTGCAACACCATGGTCTTGAAGGTCCCTTCCAATTCTAACCATTCTATGATTCTATGGTTTTTAAGGTGGCAGAACCTCTTGCGACTTCCATTAACAAAAACTACTCTCACCATTCGGGGCAACAAATCTCACATTTTTGAAGAAAAACACGAGGACGGCACTGATACAGCCAGTATTATTTCACAAAAAGGACAGTTTTGTCTCTTCTGTTCAAAGCACAGCATACAAATAGCAATAGGCCAGTATTTTATGGTCTCCTTTCCTCGCGTTCATCCTTCATATATGTAGCATAAATAGGAATTAAGAATAGAAATTAACTTTGTGTTCATACTGAGGAGGAGCCAATGGGAAAAAAGAAATTCTAAATTTTGCATTTCAGTGTTACTTTTGACCAGCTGCAGTTGTTATATCCCACTCTGATATTTGGGGAATACATCTTTATACTGGAAATAAGGCACAGCCGCTGGCATCCGGTGAAACGTCACCTTTAAATGCCACTTTGCTGAACAGACAAACCTGATCAGACGCATTGAAATAAACTAGCTCAAGTAGCTGATACACAGAGGAATGCTCTGTCTAGCAACAGAAGCTTTTGCAAAAATGGAGGAAGCCAGAACAAAGCTGCAACAGTTACAAGTTGCAGATTTGAAAACCTCACCTGCTGTTTGAGCACCCCGCAGCCCGCCCAGCCCCTGCTTTCCCCCGCAGCCCCCAACGCCCTCCTGCCCACCCCCCCTGCAGAACCAGCCAAAACGGCTTCTGCTCTCCGCCCCCAAACCGCATCACTTACTGCCCCCTTCCGAGCCCCAAAACCCAGCCGCTGAGCCTCTGCTCGAGTCCCCAAAACGCCGGACTCCACCCCCGCCCCTCAGCCCAAAGCCACACGACTCCCTCTCCGGCTGAAGCCCCAACACCAGCCACGCGAGCCCGTTTGCCAGCCCCAGGAGCCGCGAGCACCTCCCCAGACGCCTCAGCCCGCCCCCCCGCAACGCCGTCTCCCCTCGGAGCCGCCTCGGGACCCCGGCCGCCTTCCCCGCGCCCCCCCGCTGGCCTCGACGCTGTCCAGCTGCCTCGCGACGCTGTCCAGCGGCACCGCGACGCTGTCCAGCGGCACCGCGACGCTGTCCAGCGGCACCGCGACGCTGTCCAGCGGCACCGCGACGCTGTCCGGCTGCCCGGTGCTTTCCGCCCGCGCCGGTCCGGTGCGGTGCGGTCCGCGCCGCGCCGCAGCCGCTTCTGCGCGCGCCGCCATTTTCCCCCGGCCCCCTCCGCTTCCGGAGCGGCTCGGCCCGCCCATGCGGCGCGCCCATTGGTCACGGCGCCGGAAGCGGCTTCCGTCCTCGGGGAGCCCGTCCCATTGGTCGGTCGCGCCGTCAATCTTCAGCGCCTCCCACCCCGGCCAATCGGAGCGCGGCAGGCGATCCGACCAATCGGAGCGCGGCGGTCGCGCTGTGATTGGCTCGTCCGCCTGTCAATCCGCCAGGGGGCGGTTGCCATGGTGAGGACGCCCCGCCCGGTGGCGCATGCGCAGTAGTGAGGGCGGCGCCGTCCTTACTACTGCGCATGCGCGACCGGGCGGGGCTTCCTCACCATGGCAACCGCCCCCGGGCAGATTGACAGGAGGACGAGCCAATCACAACGCGACTGCCGCGCTCCGATTGGTCGGATCGCCTGCCGCGCTCCGATTGGCCGGAGTGGGACGTCAATGGCGGTTGCCATGGTGAGGACGCCCCGCCCGGTGGCGCATGCGCAGTAGTGAGGGCGGCGCCGTGCTCGCTACTGCCCCCTCGTGGACAAAAAGCGGTACTGCAGGTACGCAGGTACGGGGGGGGGGGGGGGGGGGGGGGGGGACGCGCATGCCCAGTAGAAAGGGGGGCGCTGCGCTCGCCGCCGATGCCGCCCGTGCCAGCAGAAACCGGCGGTGCGGCTCGGGGAGCGGGGGGAGGCGGGACCGGGGAAGGTTCCCTTTTCCCCAAATTGGGGAAAATGTTATTCATGTTCGGGGTTCAATTTGGGGGTTCAATTTACGGTTCTGCAGCGTCAGCCCCCGCATGGGCGCCGTCCCCGGCGGCGGGGAAGGGCAAGAAAAACCCTAACAAAACCCTGAAGTCTTTTCCGTTGCGGAAAAGCACCGAAAAAAACCCCAAATTGAATAATTTTCCCCAATTTGGGGAAAATGGAACCTCCCAGGGCTCCGCCTTCCCCCCCCGCATCCGCCGAGCTGCAGCGCCGGTTTCTGCTGGCACGGGCGGCAGCGGCGAGCGCAGCGCCCCCCCCCCCCCCCGTCCACTGCGCATGCGGCCGGACCCCCCTACCCCCGTACCTGCAGTACCGCTTTTTGTCCACAAGCGGCGGCAGCAGCGAGGGCGGCGCCACTCTTTCCACTGCGCATGCGCGCCCCCCACCTGCAGTACCGATTTTTGTCCACAAGGCGGCAGTAGCGAGCACGGCGCCGCCCTTACTACTGCGCATGCGCGACCGGGCGGGGCTTCCTCACCATGGCAACCGCCCCCGGGCGGATTGACAGGAGGACGAGCCAATCACAACGCGACCGCCGCGCTCCGATTGGTCGGATCGCCTGCCGCGCTCCGATTGGCCGGAGTGGGACGTCAATGGCGGTTGCCATGGTGAGGACGCCCCGCCCGGTGGCGCATGCGCAGTAGTGAGGGCGGCGCCGTCCTTACTACTGCGCATGCGCGACCGGGCGGGGCTTCCTCACCATGGCAACCGCCCCCGGGCGGATTGACAGGAGGACGAGCCAATCACAACGCGACCGCCCCGCTCCGATTGGTCGGATCGCCTGCCGCGCTCCGATTGGCCGGACTGGGAGGCGCTGGAGATTGACGGCGCGATCGACCAATGGGACGGGGGCTCCTAGAGGACGGACGCCGCTTACGGCACCGCGACCAATGGGCGCGCGGTATGGGCGGGCCGAGCCGCTCCGGAACCGGAGGGGGCCGGGGGAAAACGGCGGCCAGCCCAGAAATCGCTGCGGACCGGTCCGCAGCGGGCGGAAAGCACCGGGCAGCGCCCACGCCCCCTTCCTTGTCCCCCTCTGAGACCTCACCGGGGCCATGAGCGGTGACCGCTCTCAGCCCGCTTCCCTCCACCCAGGGACCGTGACCACTTACCGGCGGGCAGGCCTTCCCGCTCTCTGCCCTGTCCCCGCTCGCAGCCCGGGCAGCCGCAGCCGTCGCCTCGGCGCCAAAAACCTCCGGTGTTCGCCCCGCAACCAGCCCCAGGGACGCCGCGGCGCTCTGCGCGTGGCCCCGGGGGCCGTGGGGGCGACAGCAGCCAGTCCGCCGGCGTCCAGGAAGGCAGGCGGGGGTGCCGCCTTATCCACCACAGAGACATCGGGGAGCTTTGCGTCCCTGCAGGAAAACGGGGCTGGGTTTTTTTCCTCCTGTCCCGCTGCACCGATCCAGCTCCCCAGGGCGGGAGGGGAAACGGGGGAAGGGGCTGCTTTTCATAGAATCATAGAATCGTCTAGGTTGCAAGAGACCCTTGGGATCATCGAGTCCAACCATCTACCCTACTCTACAAAGTTCTCCCCTACACCATATCCCCCAACACCACATCTCAACGGTTCTTAAACACATCCGGGGATGGTGACTCGACCACCTCCCTGGGTAGCCTGTTCCAATGCCCGACCACTCCCTCTGTGAAACATTCTTTCCTAATGTCCAGTCTAAACCTACCCTGTTGGAGCTTGAAGCCGTTCCCTCTCGTTCTGTCATTACCTACCCGTGCCAGGAGACCAGCACCGACCTCTCTACGGTGTCCTTTCAAGTAGTTTTAGAGAGTGACGAGGTCTCCCCTCAGCCCCCTCTTCCTCATACTAAACAGTCCCAGCTCCTTCAACCGCTCTTCATAGGATTTGTTTTCCAGGCCCTTCACCAGCTTCGTTGCCCTCCTCTGCACTCGCTCCAGCACCTCGACATCTCTCTTGGATTGAGGTGCCCAAAACCGGACGCGATACTCCAGGTGCGGCCTCACCAGTGCCGAGTACAGGGGCACAATCGCCTCCCTACTTCTGCTGCTCACGCTGTTTCTAATACAAGCCAGGATGCCGTTGGCTTCCGTGGCCACCTGGGCACACTGCCGGCTCACGTTCAGCCGCTTGTCCATTAGAACCCCCAGGTCTCTTTCTTCCAGGTGGTTTTCCAGCCACATTTCCCCAAGCCTGTAGCGCTGCTCGGGGTTATTGTGGCCCACGCGCAGAACCTGGCGCTCGCCCTTGTTGAAACTCATACCACTGATGTTGGCCCAACGATCCAATCTACCTAAGTCTCTCTGTAGAGCTTCCCTATCCTCCTGGGAATCAACACTCCTGCTTAAAGCGCTTTTGAAAGCGCTTGGACGCCGGCAAGAGAGAGCAGAGGGGAGGGCCAGTTTGGAAATCCCTTCTAGCGATAGGCTCTCTTTGCAGTCTGGAACCATCTACAGCACAGGCGTTTACGCCTCCGCACTGACCGACCCGTGGGTAAGACTTAGGGAAAACGGATGCTCTTGATACACTTCGACAGAACCTCTGCTAAGAGTCACATCTGTTTAGACTTACAGATTAACACGCACGATAGACAACATCCAATTGGACTAGCGACCTGTCCAGACATCCGCTTTGACGCTTCAATCTCTCTTTATAAATAAATCTTTTAAAAAATCTTTCCGTCGTCTAAACTCCCATTAAATAATACAGAATCCTTAGAGATACGGGTTGGTATTTGGAACTCCTTTTATATACGTAAGGGAATATTATTTTTCAACACACAGAAAAATGAGAGATTGTTCTCTACTCCAATGCCTCACCCCCGCATATACAGCTTTTAACATTTTTTAAACACCACCGCCCAAAACCCCAACCACCTGCCCCGCACCAAGTTTTCAGGCGTTTGGGGGCCGTGACCCACCCTCTTGTGGGGGGAACCCCACTTAACCCCCACTCACCTGCTCCTCCGCCGCACCGTCGCTCCCCCGCTGACATCCGGCTGCCCCAAATGACATCATCACACACACCCCCCCCCCCCACACGCACCGTTTTTTTTAATTCGCCCCAAAAAATGCACCGAACGACCAGACCCAGGGCTGGCCCCTTCCCCTCAGGCGGCTCCACCACCGGCTGCAAACCCGGGCCGGGGCATCTGTCGAGCAGCACGAGACGCGGACAACGAGGCACCTGCAAAACAAACAGCAAACCCCAACCGGAGATCAGCATCATCAAACGAAAGAGCACCGAAGAGAGTAGAGGAATTCCCTCCGGCCGAGGGACAGGACAGGAGCTGAGCTACAGGAGGATTGCGGGGAAACAGCTCCGCTCCAAAGACGGCACGGCCTGCCAAAGCCGGAGCCATCCCGACGCTTCAGGTCCCTATTCAGACTGACCCGTGCCACTTGCAACACCTTCTCAGCCTAACAGCGTAACAAACCCTCCGCCCGCTGGGGGGAAGCGCCTCCTCCCTTCCCTTTCCCTGCCGCTGGAAAGCTCTGCGCGCGTTTAGATACGGCCAAGAAAAATACTCACGCTAGAAAAGCCTCGGGTTTTTTCTTCGGCGCTAATTCAACTGGCACAGCTCCGAACCCCCACCGTTGCGCTCTCCGTCTCCAGAACGCGCAGTTGTCATTTGACCGGGGGCTGCTTTCTCTCCTACCCAAGGAGGAGGGACATCTGGCCGGCGGCACTGCCCGAGAGAGATGCTACCGCACTGCCGGGGAAACGCGACGCTGAAAGCCAGGCAGAAATCAGGTTCTTCAGAGCGCTCCGCCTAAAGAAAAGGGGGGGGAAAAACAAAAAACAAAAAAACTAGAAAAAAAACCCAACCAAAAACCCAACCCGTTACCTTCAGTCGCCTCTCTTTTCAAAGATTTGGAACAAATACCTCGCCGCTTAGGGACGCCTAAGACACTGTAGGCTACAGCCGGTGGACGGTTGCCGTTTAAAGCCTGCAAGTCAGTTTGCACGTTATACGACTTTAACCCTTTTTTTAAAGTCTCCTTTACGATAGAAAAAACCAGGAAGGTAAGAGATTCCCCAAACGGCTGTACTTTTGGCGGGGGGAAATCCAATCCCCGGTGCCGCGATCCACCAGGCTACCGAAAACGACCGGCGGACCGGCCAAGGCTTTTGGCTGTGCCGAACACGCAGAGGAACAGGGTTTGGCCGTGTCCCCGCTGTTACGGGGGACCCAGAGCCCAAAGGCCGGCCATGCCATCGGCCGTCGGAAGAGGTGCCGCGCTCGGGCCTTTGGAAGGACATCGTCTTTCTTTTTGTCCCTATTTAATAGAGCGCGCGACGTCTCCTCGCTGATGACTTCTGCTGCCCAGCGCATCGTCTCCGAGGATCCCCTCTCGTGGGAACTTCAGGAGAGGCAACCGCTTGGCACGAGAAACCGGTGCCCTTTCAGAAAGGGAAACCTCCTTCCGACTGACGTCCAAATGACACGCCGTAGGCTACGGACAACGGACGTTCCTGGAAGGCTCGACTCACCTAAGCCACCTCAGGACTCGCCGCCACCAGTGACGAGGCTGATGATGCTCCTTGGTTCGTGGCAAAGCCTGGAAAACAGGCAGAAGCGGCGCCGGTTCGTCCCGTTTTGTCCACGTCTCTTCGTTGACCGCCCCGGCTTTCAGCGCAGATGCCATGAAAGAGGAGTGACAAAGAAAAGGCGAGGTCAGGCAGCAAAAGAGCTCTGCAGGCTGCCACCTGCAGTCAACCGCGCACCCTGTTTTGGAAGCCACACGCCCGCCCGCCCGCCACCCCCCGCCCAAAACAAACAAACAAAGAGACAAGAACCCCGGCACCTGGCCTCTTTCTTGTCTTCAGGAGCTCATCCTGAAGCTCATCGCTTCTGTCTTGTCAGAGCAGGAAGCGCAGACCATCTGTATCCCGAGGACACCTGACCGGGATTAACACGTGTCCAGAGGTAGTCCCCATCTCTACGAGCGTGTCGCTTTGGTGCTTTTAATAATCCTAACTCGACGGTAGTCACTGGGACGGTCCTTTACGGTGGCTTCTTCAGACTTCTGGATCGCCAGTCCCAGTATTTCCATTTCATCCTACCAAAAAAAACCCCAAAGCACGTTACAGCTGCACATAACATTTTCTGCACGTTCTTGTACGAGTATTTAAGGCGTAGGAGAAAGAGAAGATCTGAAAGGCAGAAGAGGCATTCAAAAACCGTGCAACTATGAAAAAGTAAAGCAGCTCTCTCGGAAAAGCACGAGAAACGGCCATAAAAGGTATACTTATGAAATACGCCAAGTAATATCGGGGCACCAAAATATACTATATAGGAAGGCTAGGTGGCTCATTTGATAGAAATTCGATGTAAATCTAAGACAGTACCGAGAATTCTGTCTGTAAATGGGTAATATTCGGCACCACTCGGCTCTAAAATTGCCGCTGCGCCTGCCTGTGAAAAATCCTACTTTAAAAGCATCTAGTACGAACCTTAAAGTTTTCATCCCAGTTACAGCCATCTTTCACCTTAAAGCATGCTTTACATTGCTGCTGCAGCCTATCTGCCAACTTGGAGTGTACACATCTGGGTATACACGCTTGTAATTCAGGACGATTCCCACAAATCGTTTCTGTGCAGAAAAACAGGCCTCGTTTCATTATGCAATCAAATTTGAAATTTTTTTTCTCGGGAGAAGTTTTGCCTTTTTAACTGTGAGAATTTTAACTAGGAATTCACACGCTACCCATGCCTCAAATTATGAGGAGACGCATCACAAAACGAACTCAAAACGAACATCCCGGATTCAGGAAAACTAATTGTGCCTCCCCCCTCTGTGGAACGTGTCCGTAGGACAGGAGCGGGCACCCGCTTTGCCACAGAAGCAGACGGATGCGGAATTGCTCCACGCGTGTCGGTTAACACACATTCGGCTAATGGCCCACCACTCCTTGTACGCAGAGGCTGACGACAGCCAGGTCGCCCGGTACGGGCTGAACACTTTGCAGGATTTGTTACAAACCTTTTTAGTGAAATAGATTTTGAAACCCCAGGAAACACACCCCTACCTCCGAGAATTGTAAGGCAATAAATATTTTGACAACTTACATTTCACGTCTATCCATGTATGTCCCATTACTGTCTGTGGTCATAAACTATCTAATATAGAATACTAAACGTTGCTACCATTTAAGAACCGAACGACAGCAACTGAACTGAACCGAAAGGAAGAGCTTTTCTTTGAAAATCGCAGTGCCACCTGAGAAGAAGCTGAAGACTGAAAATCGGGCGAGAGAATCACGCAAAAATATCAGCCTTGCTCTAAAAGCAAGACAGGAGAAAACCCACCAAAAAATAAAATGCAGTTCAATTGACCCAAAGGTCACCAAACAAGACAGGCAAAAAGCTTCACAACACACAGCGTTTGCACCGCTGTCGCTTTTCTGGCTTTTGCTGGGCCTAAGAGGTTGCTGTGACTTCCTCGAGCTGCCCTTCTGCGGTCACCAGATTGTTTCAGGGGAGACAGACGTCTCCCGGGGAGGCGCACGCAGAGAGCGCCGCTACGTCTCGGCTGTGACCCCTTGGTCACTGCGTTCCTGCGGTGCCCGTACCCGTGCTACCAACAGGATGTCACAAAAGGACGCAAGAGCAGGGGGAATCGCTACAGGAGTCCTGAATGTTTCCACGGGCTTTTGAAAACCCCATTTTCTAAATTAAGTTACGCGAGGGAGTCTTTTTGAAAGTTACGAGGCTTCTGTGTGTCTGCTACTAAAAACATCCAACCGACCGACTCAAAAAACACCCAGAACACACTTTCCCCACGTTCCCCCGACACCGTAGCCTTTCATCTCGGGGGATTTCCTTTCCTGCCTTGCGAACGGATGCAGGTTAGGGACACCGTAAAACAGCTTCCCTAGGGTATCCGAACGGCTGTCAGCGTACCATTTAGATCCCTTGAGTACAAGCAATAGCGCGCGTTACCTCTCCGGTTTGATGCTCGCTGACAGGCCGAATCCTTTGTGGAACCTTAAGCTGTTGTTCCGGCTTCCCTATCTCTTGCTGGAAAAGGTCTCTCTCCTGCTCTCGGTCAATTGCTCGCTCCTGAAAGTGACGAAACAGTGAGGATGCACCATTTCACGTAAAAACTGTCTAAATTAAGGATATTACAGCTTCTCGCTTCTTTTAACACGAGGCTGCTAACGGTACGTCAGTAGCATTATTACATGTCAGTACGAGCCGGCAACGCGCGCTGGCAGCCCAGAAAGCCAACCCCACCCTGGGCTGCATCAAGAGAAGCGTGGCCAGCGGGTCACGGGAGGCGATTCTACCCCCCTCTACTCTGCGCGCGCGAGACCCCACCTGGCGTACGGTGTCCAGCTTTGGAGTCCTCGACACGGGAAGGACGTGGACCTGTTGGAAGGGGCCCAGCGGAGGGCCACGAAAACCATCGGAGGGACGGAGCACCTCCCCTGTGAAGAGAGACTGAGAGAGCTGGGGTTGTTCAGCCTGGAGAAGAGAAGGCTCCGGGGAGACCTCAGAGCAGCCTTCCAATATCTGAAGGGAGCCTACGGGAGAGCCGGAGAGGGACTCTCTGTCGGGAAAGGTAGCGACAGGACAAGGGGTAACGGTTTTAAATCGGAAGAGGGGAGATTCAGACTAGATGTTAGGAGGAAATTCTTTACCGTGAGGGTGGTGAGGCACTGGAACAGGTTGCCCGGGGAAGCTGTGGATGCCCCATCCCTGGAAGTGTTTAAGGCCAGGCTGGACGGGGCTTTGAGCAACCCGCTCTAGTGGAGGCGTCCCCCCTGCCCAAGGCAGGGGGGCTGCAACACCATGGTCTTGAAGGTCCCTTCCAATTCTAACCATTCTATGATTCTATGGTTTTTAAGGTGGCAGAACCTCTTGCGACTTCCATTAACAAAAACTACTCTCACCATTCGGGGCAACAAATCTCACATTTTTGAAGAAAAACACGAGGACGGCACTGATACAGCCAGTATTATTTCACAAAAAGGACAGTTTTGTCTCTTCTGTTCAAAGCACAGCATACAAATAGCAATAGGCCAGTATTTTATGGTCTCCTTTCCTCGCGTTCATCCTTCATATATGTAGCATAAATAGGAATTAAGAATAGAAATTAACTTTGTGTTCATACTGAGGAGGAGCCAATGGGAAAAAAGAAATTCTAAATTTTGCATTTCAGTGTTACTTTTGACCAGCTGCAGTTGTTATATCCCACTCTGATATTTGGGGAATACATCTTTATACTGGAAATAAGGCACAGCCGCTGGCATCCGGTGAAACGTCACCTTTAAATGCCACTTTGCTGAACAGACAAACCTGATCAGACGCATTGAAATAAACTAGCTCAAGTAGCTGATACACAGAGGAATGCTCTGTCTAGCAACAGAAGCTTTTGCAAAAATGGAGGAAGCCAGAACAAAGCTGCAACAGTTACAAGTTGCAGATTTGAAAACCTCACCTGCTGTTTGAGCACCCCGCAGCCCGCCCAGCCCCTGCTTTCCCCCGCAGCCCCCAACGCCCTCCTGCCCACCCCCCCTGCAGAACCAGCCAAAACGGCTTCTGCTCTCCGCCCCCAAACCGCATCACTTACTGCCCCCTTCCGAGCCCCAAAACCCAGCCGCTGAGCCTCTGCTCAAGTCCCCAAAACGCCGGACTCCACCCCCGCCCCTCAGCCCAAAGCCACACGACTCCCTCTCCGGCTGAAGCCCCAACACCAGCCACGCGAGCCCGTTTGCCAGCCCCAGGAGCCGCGAGCACCTCCCCAGACGCCTCAGCCCGCCCCCCCGCAACGCCGTCTCCCCTCGGAGCCGCCTCGGGACCCCGGCCGCCTTCCCCGCGCCCCCCCGCTGGCCTCGACGCTGTCCAGCTGCCTCGCGACGCTGTCCAGCGGCACCGCGACGCTGTCCAGCGGCACCGCGACGCTGTCCGGCTGCCCGGTGCTTTCCGCCCGCGCCGGTCCGGTGCGGTGCGGTCCGCGCCGCGCCGCGCCGCGCCGCAGCCGCTTCTGCGCGCGCCGCCATTTTCCCCCGGCCCCCTCCGCTTCCGGAGCGGCTCGGCCCGCCCATGCGGCGCGCCCATTGGTCACGGCGCCGGAAGCGGCTTCCGTCCTCGGGGAGCCCGTCCCATTGGTCGGTCGCGCCGTCAATCTTCAGCGCCTCCCACCCCGGCCAATCGGAGCGCGGCAGGCGATCCGACCAATCGGAGCGCGGCGGTCGCGCTGTGATTGGCTCGTCCGCCTGTCAATCCGCCAGGGGGCGGTTGCCATGGTGAGGACGCCCCGCCCGGTGGCGCATGCGCAGTAGTGAGGGCGGCGCCGTCCTTACTACTGCGCATGCGCGACCGGGCGGGGCTTCCTCACCATGGCAACCGCCCCCCCGGGCAGATTGACAGGAGGACGAGCCAATCACAACGCGACCGCCGCGCTCCGATTGGTCGGATCGCCTGCCGCGCTCCGATTGGCCGGAGTGGGACGTCAATGGCGGTTGCCATGGTGAGGACGCCCCGCCCTGTGGCGCATGCGCAGTAGTGAGGGCGGCGCCGTGCTCGCTACTGCCCCCTCGTGGACAAAAAGCGGTACTGCAGGTACGCAGGTACAGGGCGGGGGGGGGGGGGGGGGGACGCGCATGCCCAGTAGAAAGGGGGGCGCTGCGCTCGCCGCCGCTGCCGCCCGTGCCAGCAGAAACCGGCGGTGCGGCTCGGGGAGCGGGGGGAGGCGGGACCGGGGAAGGTTCCCTTTTCCCCAAATTGGGGAAAATGTTATTCATGTTCGGGGTTCAATTTGGGGGTTCAATTTACGGTTCTGCAGCGTCAGCCCCCGCATGGGCGCCGTCCCCGGCGGCGGGGAAGGGCAAGAAAAACCCTAACAAAACCCTGAAGTCTTTTCCGTTGCGGAAAAGCACCGAAAAAAACCCCAAATTGAATAATTTTCCCCAATTTGGGGAAAATGGAACCTCCCAGGGCTCCGCCTTCCCCCCCCGCATCCGCCGAGCTGCAGCGCCGGTTTCTGCTGGCACGGGCGGCAGCGGCGAGCGCAGCGCCCCCCCCCCCCCCGTCCACTGCGCATGCGGCCGGACCCCCCTACCCCCGTACCTGCAGTACCGCTTTTTGTCCACAAGCGGCGGCAGCAGCGAGGGCGGCGCCACTCTTTCCACTGCGCATGCGCGCCCCCCACCTGCAGTACCGATTTTTGTCCACAAGGCGGCAGTAGCGAGCACGGCGCCGCCCTTACTACTGCGCATGCGCGACCGGGCGGGGCTTCCTCACCATGGCAACCGCCCCCGGGCGGATTGACAGGAGGACGAGCCAATCACAACGCGACCGCCGCGCTCCGATTGGTCGGATCGCCTGCCGCGCTCCGATTGGCCGGAGTGGGACGTCAATGGCGGTTGCCATGGTGAGGACGCCCCGCCCGGTGGCGCATGCGCAGTAGTGAGGGCGGCGCCGTCCTTACTACTGCGCATGCGCGACCGGGCGGGGCTTCCTCACCATGGCAACCGCCCCCGGGCGGATTGACAGGAGGACGAGCCAATCACAACGCGACCGCCCCGCTCCGATTGGTCGGATCGCCTGCCGCGCTCCGATTGGCCGGACTGGGAGGCGCTGGAGATTGACGGCGCGATCGACCAATGGGACGGGGGCTCCTAGAGGACGGACGCCGCTTACGGCACCGCGACCAATGGGCGCGCGGTATGGGCGGGCCGAGCCGCTCCGGAACCGGAGGGGGCCGGGGGAAAACGGCGGCCAGCCCAGAAATCGCTGCGGACCGGTCCGCAGCGGGCGGAAAGCACCGGGCAGCGCCCACGCCCCCTTCCTTGTCCCCCTCTGAGACCTCACCGGGGCCATGAGCGGTGACCGCTCTCAGCCCGCTTCCCTCCACCCAGGGACCGTGACCACTTACCGGCGGGCAGGCCTTCCCGCTCTCTGCCCTGTCCCCGCTCGCAGCCCGGGCAGCCGCAGCCGTCGCCTCGGCGCCAAAAACCTCCGGTGTTCGCCCCGCAACCAGCCCCAGGGACGCCGCGGCGCTCTGCGCGTGGCCCCGGGGGCCGTGGGGGCGACAGCAGCCAGTCCGCCGGCGTCCAGGAAGGCAGGCGGGGGTGCCGCCTTATCCACCACAGAGACATCGGGGAGCTTTGCGTCCCTGCAGGAAAACGGGGCTGGGTTTTTTTCCTCCTGTCCCGCTGCACCGATCCAGCTCCCCAGGGCGGGAGGGGAAACGGGGGAAGGGGCTGCTTTTCATAGAATCATAGAATCGTCTAGGTTGCAAGAGACCCTTGGGATCATCGAGTCCAACCATCTACCCTACTCTACAAAGTTCTCCCCTACACCATATCCCCCAACACCACATCTCAACGGTTCTTAAACACATCCGGGGATGGTGACTCGACCACCTCCCTGGGTAGCCTGTTCCAATGCCCGACCACTCCCTCTGTGAAACATTCTTTCCTAATGTCCAGTCTAAACCTACCCTGTTGGAGCTTGAAGCCGTTCCCTCTCGTTCTGTCATTACCTACCCGTGCCAGGAGACCAGCACCGACCTCTCTACGGTGTCCTTTCAAGTAGTTTTAGAGAGTGACGAGGTCTCCCCTCAGCCCCCTCTTCCTCATACTAAACAGTCCCAGCTCCTTCAACCGCTCTTCATAGGATTTGTTTTCCAGGCCCTTCACCAGCTTCGTTGCCCTCCTCTGCACTCGCTCCAGCACCTCGACATCTCTCTTGGATTGAGGTGCCCAAAACCGGACGCGATACTCCAGGTGCGGCCTCACCAGTGCCGAGTACAGGGGCACAATCGCCTCCCTACTTCTGCTGCTCACGCTGTTTCTAATACAAGCCAGGATGCCGTTGGCTTCCGTGGCCACCTGGGCACACTGCCGGCTCACGTTCAGCCGCTTGTCCATTAGAACCCCCAGGTCTCTTTCTTCCAGGTGGTTTTCCAGCCACATTTCCCCAAGCCTGTAGCGCTGCTCGGGGTTATTGTGGCCCACGCGCAGAACCTGGCGCTCGCCCTTGTTGAAACTCATACCACTGATGTTGGCCCAACGATCCAATCTACCTAAGTCTCTCTGTAGAGCTTCCCTATCCTCCTGGGAATCAACACTCCTGCTTAAAGCGCTTTTGAAAGCGCTTGGACGCCGGCAAGAGAGAGCAGAGGGGAGGGCCAGTTTGGAAATCCCTTCTAGCGATAGGCTCTCTTTGCAGTCTGGAACCATCTACAGCACAGGCGTTTACGCCTCCGCACTGACCGACCCGTGGGTAAGACTTAGGGAAAACGGATGCTCTTGATACACTTCGACAGAACCTCTGCTAAGAGTCACATCTGTTTAGACTTACAGATTAACACGCACGATAGACAACATCCAATTGGACTAGCGACCTGTCCAGACATCCGCTTTGACGCTTCAATCTCTCTTTATAAATAAATCTTTTAAAAAATCTTTCCGTCGTCTAAACTCCCATTAAATAATACAGAATCCTTAGAGATACGGGTTGGTATTTGGAACTCCTTTTATATACGTAAGGGAATATTATTTTTCAACACACAGAAAAATGAGAGATTGTTCTCTACTCCAATGCCTCACCCCCGCATATACAGCTTTTAACATTTTTTAAACACCACCGCCCAAAACCCCAACCACCTGCCCCGCACCAAGTTTTCAGGCGTTTGGGGGCCGTGACCCACCCTCTTGTGGGGGGAACCCCACTTAACCCCCACTCACCTGCTCCTCCGCCGCACCGTCGCTCCCCCGCTGACATCCGGCTGCCCCAAATGACATCATCACACACACACCCCCCCCCCACACGCACCGTTTTTTTTAATTCGCCCCAAAAAATGCACCGAACGACCAGACCCAGGGCTGGCCCCTTCCCCTCAGGCGGCTCCACCACCGGCTGCAAACCCGGGCCGGGGCATCTGTCGAGCAGCACGAGACGCGGACAACGAGGCACCTGCAAAACAAACAGCAAACCCCAACCGGAGATCAGCATCATCAAACGAAAGAGCACCGAAGAGAGTAGAGGAATTCCCTCCGGCCGAGGGACAGGACAGGAGCTGAGCTACAGGAGGATTGCGGGGAAACAGCTCCGCTCCAAAGACGGCACGGCCTGCCAAAGCCGGAGCCATCCCGACGCTTCAGGTCCCTATTCAGACTGACCCGTGCCACTTGCAACACCTTCTCAGCCTAACAGCGTAACAAACCCTCCGCCCGCTGGGGGGAAGCGCCTCCTCCCTTCCCTTTCCCTGCCGCTGGAAAGCTCTGCGCGCGTTTAGATACGGCCAAGAAAAATACTCACGCTAGAAAAGCCTCGGGTTTTTTCTTCGGCGCTAATTCAACTGGCACAGCTCCGAACCCCCACCGTTGCGCTCTCCGTCTCCAGAACGCGCAGTTGTCATTTGACCGGGGGCTGCTTTCTCTCCTACCCAAGGAGGAGGGACATCTGGCCGGCGGCACTGCCCGAGAGAGATGCTACCGCACTGCCGGGGAAACGCGACGCTGAAAGCCAGGCAGAAATCAGGTTCTTCAGAGCGCTCCGCCTAAAGAAAAGGGGGGGGAAAAACAAAAAACAAAAAAACTAGAAAAAAAACCCAACCAAAAACCCAACCCGTTACCTTCAGTCGCCTCTCTTTTCAAAGATTTGGAACAAATACCTCGCCGCTTAGGGACGCCTAAGACGCTGTAGGCTACAGCCGGTGGACGGTTGCCGTTTAAAGCCTGCAAGTCAGTTTGCACGTTATACGACTTTAACCCTTTTTTTAAAGTCTCCTTTACGATAGAAAAAACCAGGAAGGTAAGAGATTCCCCAAACGGCTGTACTTTTGGCGGGGGGAAATCCAATCCCCGGTGCCGCGATCCACCAGGCTACCGAAAACGACCGGCGGACCGGCCAAGGCTTTTGGCTGTGCCGAACACGCAGAGGAACAGGGTTTGGCCGTGTCCCCGCTGTTACGGGGGACCCAGAGCCCAAAGGCCGGCCATGCCATCGGCCGTCGGAAGAGGTGCCGCGCTCGGGCCTTTGGAAGGACATCGTCTTTCTTTTTGTCCCTATTTAATAGAGCGCGCGACGTCTCCTCGCTGATGACTTCTGCTGCCCAGCGCATCGTCTCCGAGGATCCCCTCTCGTGGGAACTTCAGGAGAGGCAACCGCTTGGCACGAGAAACCGGTGCCCTTTCAGAAAGGGAAACCTCCTTCCGACTGACGTCCAAATGACACGCCGTAGGCTACGGACAACGGACGTTCCTGGAAGGCTCGACTCACCTAAGCCACCTCAGGACTCGCCGCCACCAGTGACGAGGCTGATGATGCTCCTTGGTTCGTGGCAAAGCCTGGAAAACAGGCAGAAGCGGCGCCGGTTCGTCCCGTTTTGTCCACGTCTCTTCGTTGACCGCCCCGGCTTTCAGCGCAGATGCCATGAAAGAGGAGTGACAAAGAAAAGGCGAGGTCAGGCAGCAAAAGAGCTCTGCAGGCTGCCACCTGCAGTCAACCGCGCACCCTGTTTTGGAAGCCACACGCCCGCCCGCCCGCCCGCCACCCCCCGCCCAAAACAAACAAACAAACAAACAAAGAGACAAGAACCCCGGCACCTGGCCTCTTTCTTGTCTTCAGGAGCTCATCCTGAAGCTCATCGCTTCTGTCTTGTCAGAGCAGGAAGCGCAGACCATCTGTATCCCGAGGACACCTGACCGGGATTAACACGTGTCCAGAGGTAGTCCCCATCTCTACGAGCGTGTCGCTTTGGTGCTTTTAATAATCCTAACTCGACGGTAGTCACTGGGACGGTCCTTTACGGTGGCTTCTTCAGACTTCTGGATCGCCAGTCCCAGTATTTCCATTTCATCCTACCAAAAAAAACCCCAAAGCACGTTACAGCTGCACATAACATTTTCTGCACGTTCTTGTACGAGTATTTAAGGCGTAGGAGAAAGAGAAGATCTGAAAGGCAGAAGAGGCATTCAAAAACCGTGCAACTATGAAAAAGTAAAGCAGCTCTCTCGGAAAAGCACGAGAAACGGCCATAAAAGGTATACTTATGAAATACGCCAAGTAATATCGGGGCACCAAAATATACTATATAGGAAGGCTAGGTGGCTCATTTGATAGAAATTCGATGTAAATCTAAGACAGTACCGAGAATTCTGTCTGTAAATGGGTAATATTCGGCACCACTCGGCTCTAAAATTGCCGCTGCGCCTGCCTGTGAAAAATCCTACTTTAAAAGCATCTAGTACGAACCTTAAAGTTTTCATCCCAGTTACAGCCATCTTTCACCTTAAAGCATGCTTTACATTGCTGCTGCAGCCTATCTGCCAACTTGGAGTGTACACATCTGGGTATACACGCTTGTAATTCAGGACGATTCCCACAAATCGTTTCTGTGCAGAAAAACAGGCCTCGTTTCATTATGCAATCAAATTTGAAATTTTTTTTCTCGGGAGAAGTTTTGCCTTTTTAACTGTGAGAATTTTAACTAGGAATTCACACGCTACCCATGCCTCAAATTATGAGGAGACGCATCACAAAACGAACTCAAAACGAACATCCCGGATTCAGGAAAACTAATTGTGCCTCCCCCCTCTGTGGAACGTGTCCGTAGGACGGGAGCGGGCACCCGCTTTGCCACAGAAGCAGACGGATGCGGAATTGCTCCACGCGTGTCGGTTAACACACATTCGGCTGATGGCCCACCACTCCTTGTACGCACAGGCTGACGACAGCCAGGTCGCCCGGTATGGGCTGAACACTTTGCAGGATTTGTTACAAACCTTTTTAGTGAAATAGATTTTGAAACCCCAGGAAACACACCCCTACCTCCGAGAATTGTAAGGCAATAAATATTTTGACAACTTACATTTCACGTCTATCCATGTATGTCCCATTACTGTCTGTGGTCATAAACTATCTAATATAGAATACTAAACGTTGCTACCATTTAAGAACCGAACGACAGCAACTGAACTGAACCGAAAGGAAGAGCTTTTCTTTGAAAATCGCAGTGCCACCTGAGAAGAAGCTGAAGACTGAAAATCGGGCGAGAGAATCACGCAAAAATATCAGCCTTGCTCTAAAAGCAAGACAGGAGAAAACCCACCAAAAAATAAAATGCAGTTTAATTGACCCAAAGGTCACCAAACAAAACAGGCAAAAAGCTTCACAATACACAGCGTTTGCACCGCTGTCGCTTTTCTGGCTTTTGCTGGGCCTAAGAGGTTGCTGTGACTTCCTCGAGCTGCCCTTCTGCGGTCACCAGATCGTTTCAGGGGAGACAGACGTCTCCCGGGGAGGCGCACGCAGAGAGCGCCGCTACGTCTCGGCTGTGACCCCTTGGTCACTGCGTTCCTGCGGTGCCCGTACCCGTGCTACCAACAGGATGTCACAAAAGGACGCAAGAGCAGGGGGAATCGCTACAGGAGTCCTGAATGTTTCCACGGGCTTTTGAAAACCCCATTTTCTAAATTAAGTTACGCGAGGGAGTCTTTTTGAAAGTTACGAGGCTTCTGTGTGTCTGCTACTAAAAACATCCAACCGACCGACTCAAAAAACACCCAGAACACACTTTCCCCACGTTCCCCCGACACCGTAGCCTTGCATCTCGGGGGATTTCCTTTCCTGCCTTGCGAACGGATGCAGGTTAGGGACACCATAAAACAGCTTCCCTAGGGTATCCGAACGGCTGTCAGCGTACCATTTAGATCCCTTGAGTACAAGCAATAGCGCGCGTTACCTCTCCGGTTTGATGCTCGCTGACAGGCCGAATCCTTTGTGGAACCTTAAGCTGTTGTTCCGGCTTCCCTATCTCTTGCTGGAAAAGGTCTCTCTCGTGCTCTCGGTCAATTGCTCGCTCCTGAAAGTGACAAAACAGTGAGGATGCACCATTTCACGTAAAAACTGTCTAAATTAAGGATATTACAGCTTCTCGCTTCTTTTAACACGAGGCTGCTAACGGTACGTCAGTAGCATTATTACATGTCAGTACGAGCCGGCAACGCGCGCTGGCAGCCCAGAAAGCCAACCCCACCCTGGGCTGCATCAAGAGAAGCGTGGCCAGCGGGTCACGGGAGGCGATTCTACCCCCCTCTACTCTGCGCGCGCGAGACCCCACCTGGCGTACGGTGTCCAGCTTTGGAGTCCTCGACACGGGAAGGACGTGGACCTGTTGGAAGGGGCCCAGCGGACGGCCACGAAAACCATCGGAGGGACGGAGCACCTCCCCTGTGAAGAGAGACTGAGAGAGCTGGGGTTGTTCAGCCTGGAGAAGAGAAGGCTCCGGGGAGACCTCAGAGCAGCCTTCCAATATCTGAAGGGAGCCCACGGGAGAGCCGGAGAGGGACTCTCTGTCGGGAAAGGTAGCGACAGGACAAGGGGTAACGGTTTTAAATCGGAAGAGGGGAGATTCAGACTAGATATTAGGAGGAAATTCTTTACCGTGAGGGTGGTGAGGCACTGGAACAGGTCGCCCGGGGAAGCTGTGGATGCCCCATCCCTGGAAGTGTTTAAGGCCAGGCTGGACGGGGCTTTGAGCAACCCGCTCTAGTGGAGGCGTCCCTGCCCAAGGCAGGGGGGCTGCAACACGATGATCTTGAAGGTCCCTTCCAATTCTAACCATTCTATGATTCTATGGTTTTTAAGGTGGCAGAACCTCTTGCGACTTCCATTAACAAAAACTACTCTCACCATTCGGGGCAACAAATCTCACATTTTTGAAGAAAAACACGAGGACGGCACTGATACAGCCAGTATTATTTCACAAAAAGGACAGTTTTGTCTCTTCTGTTCAAAGCACAGCATACAAATAGCAATAGGCCAGTATTTTATGGTCTCCTTTCCTCGCGTTCATCCTTCATATATGTAGCATAAATAGGAATTAAGAATAGAAATTAACTTTGTGTTCATACTGAGGAGGAGCCAATGGGAAAAAAGAAATTCTAAATTTTGCATTTCAGTGTTACTTTTGACCAGCTGCAGTTGTTATATCCCACTCTGATATTTGGGGAATACATCTTTATACTGGAAATAAGGCACAGCCGCTGGCATCCGGTGAAACGTCACCTTTAAATGCCACTTTGCTGAACAGACAAACCTGATCAGACGCATTGAAATAAACTAGCTCAAGTAGCTGATACACAGAGGAATGCTCTGTCTAGCAACAGAAGCTTTTGCAAAAATGGAGGAAGCCAGAACAAAGCTGCAACAGTTACAAGTTGCAGATTTGAAAACCTCACCTGCTGTTTGAGCACCCCGCAGCCCGCCCAGCCCCTGCTTTCCCCCGCAGCCCCCAACGCCCTCCTGCCCACCCCCCCTGCAGAACCAGCCAAAACGGCTTCTGCTCTCCGCCCCCAAACCGCATCACTTACTGCCCCCTTCCGAGCCCCAAAACCCAGCCGCTGAGCCTCTGCTCGAGTCCCCAAAACGCCGGACTCCACCCCCGCCCCTCAGCCCAAAGCCACACGACTCCCTCTCCGGCTGAAGCCCCAACACCAGCCACGCGAGCCCGTTTGCCAGCCCCAGGAGCCGCGAGCACCTCCCCAGACGCCTCAGCCCGCCCCCCCGCAACGCCGTCTCCCCTCGGAGCCGCCTCGGGACCCCGGCCGCCTTCCCCGCGCCCCCCCGCTGGCCTCGACGCTGTCCAGCTGCCTCGCGACGCTGTCCAGCGGCACCGCGACGCTGTCCAGCGGCACCGCGACGCTGTCCGGCTGCCCGGTGCTTTCCGCCCGCGCCGGTCCGGTGCGGTGCGGTCCGCGCCGCGCCGCGCCGCAGCCGCTTCTGCGCGCGCCGCCATTTTCCCCCGGCCCCCTCCGCTTCCGGAGCGGCTCGGCCCGCCCATGCGGCGCGCCCATTGGTCACGGCGCCGGAAGCGGCTTCCGTCCTCGGGGAGCCCGTCCCATTGGTCGGTCGCGCCGTCAATCTTCAGCGCCTCCCACCCCGGCCAATCGGAGCGCGGCAGGCGATCCGACCAATCGGAGCGCGGCGGTCGCGCTGTGATTGGCTCGTCCGCCTGTCAATCCGCCAGGGGGCGGTTGCCATGGTGAGGACGCCCCGCCCGGTGGCGCATGCGCAGTAGTGAGGGCGGCGCCGTCCTTACTACTGCGCATGCGCGACCGGGCGGGGCTTCCTCACCATGGCAACCGCCCCCCCGGGCAGATTGACAGGAGGACGAGCCAATCACAACGCGACCGCCGCGCTCCGATTGGTCGGATCGCCTGCCGCGCTCCGATTGGCCGGAGTGGGACGTCAATGGCGGTTGCCATGGTGAGGACGCCCCGCCCTGTGGCGCATGCGCAGTAGTGAGGGCGGCGCCGTGCTCGCTACTGCCCCCTCGTGGACAAAAAGCGGTACTGCAGGTACGCAGGTACAGGGCGGGGGGGGGGGGGGGGGACGCGCATGCCCAGTAGAAAGGGGGGCGCTGCGCTCGCCGCCGCTGCCGCCCGTGCCAGCAGAAACCGGCGGTGCGGCTCGGGGAGCGGGGGGAGGCGGGACCGGGGAAGGTTCCCTTTTCCCCAAATTGGGGAAAATGTTATTCATGTTCGGGGTTCAATTTGGGGGTTCAATTTACGGTTCTGCAGCGTCAGCCCCCGCATGGGCGCCGTCCCCGGCGGCGGGGAAGGGCAAGAAAAACCCTAACAAAACCCTGAAGTCTTTTCCGTTGCGGAAAAGCACCGAAAAAAACCCCAAATTGAATAATTTTCCCCAATTTGGGGAAAATGGAACCTCCCAGGGCTCCGCCTTCCCCCCCCGCATCCGCCGAGCTGCAGCGCCGGTTTCTGCTGGCACGGGCGGCAGCGGCGAGCGCAGCGCCCCCCCCCCCCCCGTCCACTGCGCATGCGGCCGGACCCCCCTACCCCCGTACCTGCAGTACCGCTTTTTGTCCACAAGCGGCGGCAGCAGCGAGGGCGGCGCCACTCTTTCCACTGCGCATGCGCGCCCCCCACCTGCAGTACCGATTTTTGTCCACAAGGCGGCAGTAGCGAGCACGGCGCCGCCCTTACTACTGCGCATGCGCGACCGGGCGGGGCTTCCTCACCATGGCAACCGCCCCCGGGCGGATTGACAGGAGGACGAGCCAATCACAACGCGACCGCCGCGCTCCGATTGGTCGGATCGCCTGCCGCGCTCCGATTGGCCGGAGTGGGACGTCAATGGCGGTTGCCATGGTGAGGACGCCCCGCCCGGTGGCGCATGCGCAGTAGTGAGGGCGGCGCCGTCCTTACTACTGCGCATGCGCGACCGGGCGGGGCTTCCTCACCATGGCAACCGCCCCCGGGCGGATTGACAGGAGGACGAGCCAATCACAACGCGACCGCCCCGCTCCGATTGGTCGGATCGCCTGCCGCGCTCCGATTGGCCGGACTGGGAGGCGCTGGAGATTGACGGCGCGATCGACCAATGGGACGGGGGCTCCTAGAGGACGGACGCCGCTTACGGCACCGCGACCAATGGGCGCGCGGTATGGGCGGGCCGAGCCGCTCCGGAACCGGAGGGGGCCGGGGGAAAACGGCGGCCAGCCCAGAAATCGCTGCGGACCGGTCCGCAGCGGGCGGAAAGCACCGGGCAGCGCCCACGCCCACGCCCCCTTCCTTGTCCCCCTCTGAGACCTCACCGGGGCCATGAGCGGTGACCGCTCTCAGCCCGCTTCCCTCCACCCAGGGACCGTGACCACTTACCGGCGGGCAGGCCTTCCCGCTCTCTGCCCTGTCCCCGCTCGCAGTCCGGGCAGCCGCAGCCGTCGCCTCGGCGCCAAAAACCTCCGGTGTTCGCCCCGCAACCAGCCCCAGGGACGCCGCGGCGCTCTGCGCGTGGCCCCGGGGGCCGTGGGGGCGACAGCAGCCAGTCCGCCGGCGTCCAGGAAGGCAGGCGGGGGTGCCGCCTTATCCACCACAGAGACATCGGGGAGCTTTGCGTCCCTGCAGGAAAACGGGGCTGGGTTTTTTTCCTCCTGTCCCGCTGCACCGATCCAGCTCCCCAGGGCGGGAGGGGAAACGGGGGAAGGGGCTGCTTTTCATAGAATCATAGAATCGTCTAGGTTGCAAGAGACCCTTGGGATCATCGAGTCCAACCATCTACCCTACTCTACAAAGTTCTCCCCTACACCATATCCCCCAACACCACATCTCAACGGTTCTTAAACACATCCGGGGATGGTGACTCGACCACCTCCCTGGGTAGCCTGTTCCAATGCCCGACCACTCCCTCTGTGAAACATTCTTTCCTAATGTCCAGTCTAAACCTACCCTGTTGGAGCTTGAAGCCGTTCCCTCTCGTTCTGTCGTTACCTACCTGTGCCAAGAGACCAGCACCGACCTCTCTACAGTGTCCTTTCAAGTAGTTTTAGAGAGTGACGAGGTCTCCCCTCAGCCCCCTCTTCCTCATACTAAACAGTCCCAGCTCCTTCAACCGCTCTTCATAGGATTCGTTTTCCAGGCCCTTCACCAGCTTCGTTGCCCTCCTCTGCACTCGCTCCAGCACCTCGACATCTCTCTTGGATTGAGGTGCCCAAAACCGGACGCAATACTCCAGGTGCGGCCTCACCAGTGCCGAGTACAGGGGCACAATCGCCTCCCTACTTCTGCTGCTCACGCTGTTTCTAACACAAGCCAGGATGCCGTTGGCTTTCGTGGCCACCTGGGCACACTGCCGGCTCACGTTCAGCCGCTTGTCCATTAGCACCCCCAGGTCTCTTTCTTCCAGGTGGTTTTCCAGCCACATTTCCCCAAGCCTGTAGCGCTGCTCGGGGTTATTGTGGCCCACGCGCAGAACCTGGCACTTGCCCTTGTTGAAACTCATACCACTGATGTTGGCCCAACGATCCAATCTACCTAAGTCTCTCTGTAGAGCTTCCCTATCCTCCTGGGAATCAACACTCCTGCTTAAAGCGCTTTTGAAAGCGCTTGGACGCCGGCAAGAGAGAGCAGAGGGGAGGGCCAGTTTGGAAATCCCTTCTAGCGACAGGCTCTCTTTGCAGTCTGGAACCATCTACAGCACAGGCGTTTACGCCTCCGCACTGACCGACCCGTGGGTAAGACTTAGGGAAAACGGATGCTCTTGATACACTTCGACAGAACGTCTGCTAAGAGTCACATCTGTTTAGACTTACAGATTAACACGCACGATAGACAACATCCAATTGGACTAGCGACCTGTCCAGACATCCGCTTTGACGCTTCAATCTCTCTTTATAAATAAATCTTTTAAAAAATCTTTCCGTCGTCTAAACTCCCATTAAATAATACAGAATCCTTAGAGATACGGGTTGGTATTTTGAACTCCTTTTATATACGTAAGGGAATATTATTTTTCAACACACAGAAAAATGAGAGATTGTTCTCTACTCCAATGCCTCACCCCCGCATATACAGCTTTTAACATTTTTTAAACACCACCGCCCAAAACCCCAACCACCTGCCCCGCACCAAGTTTTCAGGCGTTTGGGGGCCGTGACCCACCCTCTTGTGGGGGGAACCCCACTTAACCCCCACTCACCTGCTCCTCCACCGCACCGTCGCTCCCCCGCTGACATCCGGCTGCCCCAAATGACATCATCACACCACCACCCCCCCCCCCACACACACCGTTTTTTTTAATTCGCCCCAAAAAATGCACCGAACGACCAGACCCAGGGCTGGCCCCTTCCCCTCAGGCGGCTCCACCACCGGCTGCAAACCCGGGCCGGGGCATCTGTCGAGCAGCACGAGACGCGGACAACGAGGCACCTGCAAAACAAACAGCAAACCCCAACCGGAGATCAGCATCGTCAAACGAAAGAGCACCGAAGAGAGTAGAGGAATTCCCTCCGGCCGAGGGACAGGACAGGAGCTGAGCTACAGGAGGATTGCGGGGAAACAGCTCCGCTCCAAAGACGGCACGGCCTGCCAAAGCCGGAGCCATCCTGACGCTTCAGGTCCCTATTCAGACTGACCCGTGCCACTTGCAACACCTTCTCAGCCTAACAGCGGAACAAACCCTCCGCCCGCTGGGGGGAAGCGCCTCCTCCCTTCCCTTTCCCTGCCGCTGGAAAGCTCTGCGCGCGTTTAGATACGGCCAAGAAAAATACGCTAGAAAAGCCTCGGACTTTTTCTTCGGCGCTAATTCAACTGGCACAGCTCCGAACCCCCACCGTTGCGCTCTCCGTCTCCAGAACGCGCAGTTGTCATTTGACCGGGGGCTGCTTTCTCTCCTACCCAAGGAGGAGGGACATCTGGCCGGCGGCACTGCCCGAGAGAGATGCTACCGCACTGCCGGGGAAACGCGCCGCTGAAAGCCAGGCAGAAATCTCTGTATGGATTCCAGAGTCAAACTCTGCTGCCGTCACTGTTTGTGGTGCCTAAGAGACGCAGAGACACCAAAAGGCCATTGACCATGCAAGATATGATCAGCCCATTGTGCCTGCTCTCCACTACCCTGCTCACCTCAAACCCTCACCCATTCCAAAGGCAGCCCACACAGCTCCTGCCCAACCCAAGAGAAACGCTTCACTGAGCTGCCATGCAGTACTCAGAGCCCCAGGCCTATCTTGCTTCTAATCCCACACAACTTCAAAACCCCTCCTATAATTGCCAACCTTGTCCCTTCCTCCCAACCCCTCCCCAGCCCCAGTCCCTCCTCTTAGCTTTCACAGGGCCAGGGGTCTGCATCCATCCTCAACACAAAACCGCTGACCCGCATCAGCTCGCCAGGATGTTCCTGTAGTCACCGGGGTCCTCTTCACCATCTGCAATAAAAACACACAATGCACAAAACAGTGTCGTCAGCCAGCATCGCACCTGCCAACGCCCATCTCTTCCACAAAACCCCCTCCTCAAAAGCACCGTGGGCTCTCCGCTCACCTGCTCCGCACAGATTCCAAAACAGGATGCTGCGGTGGTCATCGCTTTTATTGCCTAAGATGCCAAGAGAAATAAAATTACTGTTGTGCTGGAGAACACAGACCTGAGCAGATCAGTGTGTTAACCACAAACTCTTATTGCTGTTCCACCTACCCCTGACTCTACACCCCAGCTCCACGCCAAACACACCCCTGTGCTGCCCAACACCACACAGCACTGTAGACAGTGTGACTCAAAGATCGGACAGCATTCTCCGCAAGAAGAATGACTTCCAGACCAGAGATGCCCTCGGGCAAGAAGACCTGCAGGGCCACAGCCCTGACGTCAGGAGGCTCTATGACCACGCCATAAGAGAATCAAATGCAATGGCCCACTACAAGAAGTTCCTGTCAAAACAGGCTTGTGCACCCTCTGTAGAACAGGACCAAAGAACACTTAGAACATCACCAACAACACAACACCTAGAAAGAAGGGCTACTAGTCGTTGCTCACTTTGTCCAAGTCACCTCTGGTGCCAATACCCTGCTTTACTCATCACTTTGCATCTTCAAAATTAAAAAACCCACCACCAAACTCTAATACAGTCCCAGAGCCACCAGCTGAAACTTCCCCCCAACACCATGTGCCGACCCACCACCTAACGGTGCCCTGCTCGCTTCCTCCATCGCTCTTTGGTGTGCATCTGGGCCCTCTGCATCTGAAAGAAAAAAAGTAAACAAGTCACCCAGATACTTACCAGCAGCTGAACAATTCCGGGGGTCTTCTTCCCCTCCAGGAATACCATCTAGACTCCAGCTGCAGCCTGCCATTAAAAAAAATTGGGTCAAACATTAAGCCCCGCACATAAAAGCCTTAACACCTTCAATCTGCTTCACCACCGCCAAACAGCCCCTACCAGAAGGCTCCGATCATTTCCAGTAAACATGACGGAAATGACTGGCCCTGCCCATGCCTACTTGATCTACAACAACCTTACAGCTTTTGCCTCCACAGTCTGGGCAGATCAACGTGTTAACCGTAGACCCTTATTGCTGTTCCACCTACCCCTGACTCTACACCCCCGGGCAGGGCAGCTCCACACCAAACACACCCGTGTGCTGCCCAACACCACACAGCACTGTAGACAGTGTGACTCAAAGATCGGACAGCATTCTCCGCAAGAAGAATGACTTCCAGACCAGAGACGCCCTTGGGCGAGAAGACCTGCAGGGCTGCAGCCCTGACGTCAGGAGGCTCTATGGACACGCCATAAGAGAATCAAATGTAATGGCCTGCTACAAGAAGTTCCTGTCAAAACGGAGAGGATGTACACGCAAGAGGCCTGGCTTCAAGACCTGGGAACGTAAGGATGAAGGGAAGAAATCCCAGTCCCTGAAAATAGATGGTTAGAGAACAGAGCTGCTCACGCAGCCGGGAATGATGCTGCAAAGAGAGAACCGTCCAGAAACATCCGAGATGCAAGTCCGATCCACGGTTCAAGACTGTTATGCAAGAAAAGAAGCACCCATTGGGCATGATGCAGATGAGGGCAGGCATTTCAGACCCTATGGGTGGTGCCTGAGGTGCCTGCCGTGCCCCTTGAGCTCAAAGAACAACGAGGACATCCAAGACCTGAGGAGAATCTAAGACACAGGAGACAGACCACACAAAACACACAACAGACACCGGCCGGAACTGCCCTGCCCGGCACACACTGACTTTGTGCTGAAGTCATTCCCTTTACCTGCCCAGAGGGGACTGCTCCAGGACAGCCCCCTGCCCCGCTCCGACTTTAAAACCCCTCCCTGCAGCTCCCAGCCTTGTCCCTTCCCTCCCCTGAACAATCACCAGCACCAAACCCTCAACTTAGCTTTCAGAGGGCCAGGGGTCTGAAGCCGTCCTCCACAAGACAAACCACAGCCAGCCAACGGGATCAATCCTGCAGCCCCTAGGCTCCTCTTCATCACCTGAGGAAAAAAAAAAAAAAAATAAAGGGAAAGAAGGAAAAGCCCATTGCACACACAGCAGTGCTGTCAGTGAGCACCACAAAGGTCAACATGGACCTTTCACACAACATCCCCCTTCCTCAGATGCGCCGTGACATTCTGCTCACCTGCTCCGCACGGATTCCAGAAATCTCCAGCCCCAGGCGCCTCCTCTCCACTACCCGGCTCACCTCAGATGCTCATCCGCTTCCAAAGGCAGCCCGCACAGCGCCTGCAAAACCAGAGAGAAAAACTTCACTGAGCTGCCACCTAATACTTTGCTATTAGACATCAACCCCGCCCACAACAGCCTCACCAGCTCGAACCGCTCGTCAGCGTGTGGCGTCACCCCTCCGAGCCCGTCTGCGGCACCTGCAAAAACATAAGCAAAATGACACGTGCTGAGATACTGCCCGAAACCGCAGCCTGTGCGTACCGGTTCCCATCTCCTGCCCCTTTACCTTGACAGCTAAAGGGCCCATCCTCCGTGCAAGTTTGGGTTGCCAGCCTCAGGCTGGCAACCCAATCTGTCAAACCCAAATAACAGGGGTTGCTTAGAACTCCACCAGCAAAACACCACCTGGAAAAGAAAGGATACTTCAGCCCAGCAATCACTGCTCACCTTGCTCGTGTCAGCCCTGGTGCCCATATCCCACATCGCACATTGGTTCAGAGCTGCAACTTGAGAAATGAAAACCCGTAAAGCAGCCACGGAGCCACCAGGCACATCTTCCTTCTAATGCCACACACTGACCCACCTACTTACAGTGCTCCGCTCGGCTCTGCTACATTGCTCTGCACAGCTTGTCCCTCTGCATCTGAAACAGCAATATCAAACAAATCACATGGATGCAGAGCAATAGCTTCATCATTCCAAAGGTTTCGTTCCCATTTACAAGTATCATCTAGAGTCCAGCTACAGTCTGCCATTAAAAAAAACTCCAAAAATCAGAACCCCGCACAAAGCAGCCATAACATCTGGAGATACACTTCACTACCATCGAACAGCTCCTCCCACAGAGCTCAGATCTTCCCCATCAAGCACTAATGAAAAAACTGTCCCCACAACCCAGTGACAGCTACTCGATCTGAGATGAACACACCATCTTTGCCTGAACAGTCTAAGCAGATCCACATATTAACCACAGATTCTTACTGCTGTTTCACCAACCCCTGACTCTACAGCCCTGGGCGGGGCAGCTCCAAGCCAAACACACACAAGGACAGACCAACACTACACACAACACAATAAACAACATGCCTCAAAGGTGAGAGAAAACTCTCAGCAAGAAGAATGACACCTGGTTGGGAGACACCATTGGGCAAGAAGACCTGCTGGACCATGAGTATGACATGAGGATGTTCTAGGGAAACCCCAGAAAGTGAGTACAATGTAAT